>NC_090217.1:18710816-18902205 GCF_033026475.1 Channa argus | reverse complement strand
ATGTGAACTCTTGGCCGAAAGAATGCGCCAAGTTTTTAACATGGCATCAGTCAAAAGAGACTGCGACATAAGGAGCAGGTCAACCGCTCGTTTGGATCACAACAGGAGCCAAAATTGTCATCAATTTATATTTACTTAGCTGTTGCACAGAAAACTCAAATAATACGAGATCAATAATCACAGGCCTTGCTGCTAAAGTACATCAGGAACATTATTGGTTTTTGCCGCTTAATTCAGCTCAGGTGCATTGGAAATGTCTGCACGTGTTATCTCCCTGGAGAAACCCATTATCACTGGAACACTGGGAAGAAAGGGAGGCATACGTAGCTGACAGGATTCGAACCTGCGCGGGGAAACCCCAATGGATTTCAAGTCCATCGCCTTGACCACTCGGTCACAACTACTCAAAGATTGGAGGTGGGCTGCTTTCCTGGGATGACTGAACTTTGACAGCGTAAATCACACATCGGCCACAATGTCAGGGAGCGTCAAGGAAGCTCCACATTAGAAATCTTGACGTAAACAGAGGGTAGACTTATTTACAGAACATGGGTCGAAACAAAAGGAGCTGTCAACCATTTTTTTTTCATTTACAGGAGGCGCAATAATTATTAGGAATTATTACTAAAGTTGCTGTTGCACTGAAAATGGAATTCAAATGAGATAACGGACTTGTTTTATAGAGAGGCCAATGAATTTGACAACAATATTTAACCTTTCAAAAGTGCAATCGTTGTATTATACATTTTGTGAATACCAAAGTTGGACCTGAGACCCCCTATACTGTAGCGGCTAGGAGTCTCGCTCAGGGAATGCTGACCGGCAGCAAGCCTCTGCTGCTTTCCAATGCGAAATAACGAGGTGTAACGACCAAATTTGTGGGAGCCTGACTACTGGGTTATATAGTTTTCATTCTCGCTCCTTCCCGTCTTGACTCTCCCTGATGGTCTAGTGGCTAGGATTCGGCGCTCTCACCGCCGCGGCCCGGGTTCGATTCCCGGTCAGGGAATTAGATCACATTGATGCTCTCCAATAACAATCTCCTGCAACTGTTTCCTTGTGCTTTTAGATCTCCATCACATCATTCCACACTTTGACACACTTCAGTTGGGCTGATAAGTACAAATTCTATATGAACTGAAGATGAATAAATACACCTCTCTCAATGTTGAAAGATGTATAGAAGGGGGGCCCGCTTTTGTTGCTCCCCATCACATTTTAAAGAACAACGTACAGTTGCCAATGTAGCAGCTGGTATAAAAACGGAGGATCCCAACTTGCATACAGACCCGGCTGATGGATTGACAGTTTTGAGGGGTTTTGCTGTAATTCATTGACTAAACCTCCAAGTCATGGGAAATGATTTAGAAGGCCTACATGGACAATGCATTGGCTAGGAATTCAGGAGCGTTGGGAATGTCTGCATGCGTTATCTCCCTGGAGAAACCCATTATCACTGGAACACTGGGCCAAAAGGGAGGGATACGTAGCTGGCAGGATTCGAACCTGCGCGGGGAAACCCCAATGGATTTCGAGTCCATCGCCTTGACCACTCGGCCACAACTACTCAAAGACTCAAGCCGGGCTGCTTTCCAATTCGAAATAACGAGGTGTAACGACCAAACTTGTGGGAGCCTGACTACTGGGTTATATTGTTTTCATTCTCGTTCTTTCTCCTCTTGACTCTCCCTGATGGTCTAGTGGCTAGGATTCGGCGCTCTCACCGCCGCGGCCAGGATTCGATTCCCGGTCAGGGAAGTTGCTCATTTTGATGCTCTCCAAAAACAATCTCCTGCAACTGTTTCCTCGTTCTTTTAGATTTCCTTGACATCATTCCTCACTTTGACACGCTTCAGTTGGGCTGATGAGTACAAATTCTATATGTGCTGAACATGAATAAATACACCTCTCTCCATTTTGAAACATGTGTGGAAGGGGGGCCACTTTTGTTGCTCTGTAATTCACTGGCTAAACCTCCAAGTCATGGGAAATGATTTAGACGGCCTACTTGGACAATGCATTGCCTAGGAATCCCACAGAGGGGTCGTGGGCTATGCAAGCAGCTCTGCACCCATATATACCCCCGACACTTTGAAGCTACGTCTTCAAATGTCAGCTCCTTCCAGAGACATTACTGCATTTACCGGCGTCCTCGTGGCTTGGAGTGTTTACATTTCTCCCACATCTGAATCCACAAAGCCATATTGTTATTGTTCATCCCCAAACTCTGCCATTTGACCCCATACTTTCAGACCATGCGCTACGTGAATGCCTGTGTGTAACACCTCCCCTTAGGAAGCAAATCCCACCTTCCACTTGAACAATGGGAAAAAAGGGTCAAAGTTAAGGCTTACGTAGTAACAGGATGTGAACCTGCGCTGGTGAACTCTTGGCCTCTAGAAAGCACGCGCCAATTTTTTACATGGCATCAGTCAAAAGAGACTGCGACATAAGGAGCAGGTCAACCGCTCGTTTGGATCACAACAGGAGCCAAAATTGTCATCAATCTATATTTACTTAGCTGTTGCACAGAAAACTCAAATAATACGAGATCAATAGTCACAGGCCTTGCTGCTAAAGTCCATCAGGAACATTATTTGTTTTTGCCGCTTAATTCAGCTCAGGTGCGTTGGAAATATCTGCACGTGTTATCTCCCTGGAGAAACCCATTATCACTGGAACACTGGGAAGAAAGGGCCAAAAGGGAGGCGTACGTAGCTGACAGGATTCGAACCTGCGCGGGGAAACCCCAATGGATTTCAAGTCCATCGCCTTGACCACTCGGCCACAACTACTCAAAGATTTGAGATGGGTTGCTTTCCTGGGATGACTGAACTTTGACAGCGCAAATCACACATCGGCCACAATGTCAGGGAGCGTCAAGGAAGCTCCACATTAGAAATCTTGACCTAAACAGAGGGTAGACTTATTTAGAGAACATGGGTCGAAACAAAAGGAGCTGTCAACCATTTTTTTTTCATTTACAGGAGGCGCAATAATTATTAGGAATTATTACTAAAGTTGCTGTTGCAGTGAAAATGGAATTCAAATGAGATAACGGACTTGTTTTATAGAGAGGCCAATGAATTTGACAACAATATTTAACCTTTCAAAAGTGCAATCGTTGTATTATACATTTTGTGAATACCAAAGTTGGACCTGAGACCCCCTATACTGTAGCGGCTAGGTGTCTCGCTCAGGGAATGCTGACCGGCAGCAAGCCTCTGCTGCTTTCAAATGCGAAATAACGAGGTGTAACGACCAAATTTGTGGGAGCCTGACTACTGGGTTATATAGTTTTCATTCTCGTTCTTTCTCCTCTTGACTCTCCCTGATGGTCTAGTGGCTAGGATTCGGCGCTCTCACCGCCGCGGCCAGGATTCGATTCCCGGTCAGGGAAGTTGCTCATTTTTTATGCTCTCCAATAACAATCTCCTGCAACTGTTTCCTCGTTC
Organism: Channa argus; assembly: GCF_033026475.1. Lineage (NCBI taxonomy): Eukaryota > Metazoa > Chordata > Actinopteri > Anabantiformes > Channidae > Channa > Channa argus. Next base: position 18,898,750 of record NC_090217.1, on the reverse strand, counting down.
TTTTAGATTTCCTTGACATCATTCCTCACTTTGACACGCTTCAGTTGGGCTGATGAGTACAAATTCTATATGTGCTGAACATGAATAAATACACCTTTCTCCATTTTGAAACATGTGTGGAAGGGGGGCCACTTTTGTTGCTCTGTAATTCACTGGCTAAACCTCCAAGTCATGGGAAATGATTTAGACGGCCTACTTGGACAATGCATTGCCTAGGAATCTTACAGAGGGGTCGTGGGCTATGCAAGCAGCTCTGCACCCATATATACCCCCGACACTTTGAAGGTACGTCTTCAAATGTCAGCTCCTTCCAGAGACATTACTGCATTTACCGGCTTCCTCGTGGCTTGGAGTGTTTACATTTCTCCCACATCTGAATCCACAAAGCCATATTGTTATTGTTCATCCCCAAACTCTGCCATTTGACCCCATACTTTCAGACCATGCGCTACGTGAATGCCTGTGTGTAACACCTCCCCTTAGGAAGCAAATCCCACCTTCCACTTGAACAATGGGAAAAAAGGGTCAAAGTTAAGGCTTACGTAGTAACAGGATGTGAACCTGCGCTGGTAATCTCCAGTGCACGTCGAGTCTATGGGGTTGAGCACGGGGACCAAACTGCATCCAACGGGAACATAGGATGCTGTCCCGGAACAGTTGGACGTTGACATATGAAGCCTCTAAGCAGGGATGACGTCAAGCACCTGACTACTGGGTTATATTGTTTTCATTCTCGTTCTTTCTCCTCTTGACTCTCCCTGATGGTCTAGTGGCTAGGATTCGGCGCTCTCACCGCCGCGGCCGGGGTTCGATTCCCCGTCAGAGAATTTGCTCATTTTGATGCCCTCCAATAACAATCTCCTGCAACTGTTTCCTCGTTCTTTTAGATTTCCTTGACATCATTCCTCACTTTGACACGCTTCAGTTGGGCTGATGAGTACAAATTCTATATGTACTGAACATGAATAAATTCACCTCTCTCAATTTTGAAACATGTGTGGAAGGGGGGCCACTTTTGTTGCTCTGTAATTCACTGGCTAAACCTCCAAGTCATGGGAAATGATTTAGACGGCCTACTTGGACAATGCATTGCCTAGGAATCCCACAGAGGGGTCGTGGGCTATGCAAGCAGCTCTGCACCCATATATACCCCCGACACTTTGAAGCTACGTCTTCAAATGTCAGCTCCTTCCAGAGACATTACTGCATTTACCGGCGTCCTCGTGGCTTGGAGTGTTTACATTTCTCCCACATCTGAATCCACAAAGCCATATTGTTATTGTTCATCCCCAAACTCTGCCATTTGACCCCATACTTTCAGACCATGCGCTACGTGAATGCCTGTGTGTAACACCTCCCCTTAGGAAGCAAATCCCACCTTCCACTTGAACAATGGGAAAAAAGGGTCAAAGTTAAGGCTTACGTAGTAACAGGATGTGAACCTGCGCTGGTAATCTCCAGTGCACGTCGAGTCTATGGGGTTGAGCACGGGGACCAAACTGCATCCAACGGGAACATAGGATGCTGTCCCGGAACAGTTGGACGTTGACATATGAAGCCTCTAAGCGGGGATGACGTCAAGCACCGTCAAAGACAGTCCACATGTGAACTCTTGGCCGAAAGAATGCGCCAAGTTTTTTACATGGCATCAGTCAAAAGAGACTGCGACATAAGGAGCAGGTCAACCGCTCGTTTGGATCACAACAGGAGCCAAAATTGTCATCAATCTATATTTACTTAGCTGTTGCACAGAAAACTCAAATAATACGAGATCAATAGTCACAGGCCTTGCTGCTAAAGTCCATCAGGAACATTATTTGTTTTTGCCGCTTAATTCAGCTCAGGTGCGTTGGAAATGTCTGCACGTGTTATCTCCCTGGAGAAACCCATTATCACTGGAACACTGGGAAGAAAGGGCCAAAAGGAAGGCGTACGTAGCTGACAGGATTCGAACCTGCGCGGGGAAACCCCAATGGATTTCAAGTCCATCGCCTTGACCACTCGGCCACAACTACTCAAAGATTGGAGGTGGGCTTCTTTCCTGGGATGACTGAACTTTGACAGCGTAAATCACACATCGGCCACAATGTCAGGGATCGTCAAGGAAGCTCCACATTAGAAATCTTGACCTAAACAGAGGGTAGACTTATTTACAGAACATGGGTCGAAACAAAAGGAGCTGTCAACCATTTTTTTTTCATTTACAGGAGGCGCAATAATTATTAGGAATTATTACTAAAGTTGCTGTTGCAGTGAAAATGGAATTCAAATGAGATAACGGACTTGTTTTATAGAGAGGCCAATGAATTTGACAACAATATTTAACCTTTCAAAAGTGCAATCGTTGTATTATACATTTTGTGAATACCAAAGTTGGACCTGAGACCCCCTATACTGTAGCGGCTAGGTGTCTCGCTCAGGGAATGCTGACCGGCAGCAAGCCTCTGCTGCTTTCAAATGCGAAATAACGAGGTGTAACGACCAAATTTGTGGGAGCCTGACTACTGGGTTATATAGTTTTCATTCTCGTTCTTTCTCCTCTTGACTCTCCCTGATGGTCTAGTGGCTAGGATTCGGCGCTCTCACCGCCGCGGCCAGGATTCGATTCCCGGTCAGGGAAGTTGCTCATTTTTTATGCTCTCCAATAACAATCTCCTGCAACTGTTTCCTCGTTCTTTTAGATTTCCTTGACATCATTCCTCACTTTGACACGCTTCAGTTGGGCTGATGAGTACAAATTCTATATGTGCTGAACATGAATAAATACACCTTTCTCCATTTTGAAACATGTGTGGAAGGGGGGCCACTTTTGTTGCTCTGTAATTCACTGGCTAAACCTCCAAGTCATGGGAAATGATTTAGACGGCCTACTTGGACAATGCATTGCCTAGGAATCTTACAGAGGGGTCGTGGGCTATGCAAGCAGCTCTGCACCCATATATACCCCCGACACTTTGAAGGTACGTCTTCAAATGTCAGCTCCTTCCAGAGACATTACTGCATTTACCGGCTTCCTCGTGGCTTGGAGTGTTTACATTTCTCCCACATCTGAATCCACAAAGCCATATTGTTATTGTTCATCCCCAAACTCTGCCATTTGACCCCATACTTTCAGACCATGCGCTACGTGAATGCCTGTGTGTAACACCTCCCCTTAGGAAGCAAATCCCACCTTCCACTTGAACAATGGGAAAAAAGGGTCAAAGTTAAGGCTTACGTAGTAACAGGATGTGAACCTGCGCTGGTAATCTCCAGTGCACGTCGAGTCTATGGGGTTGAGCACGGGGACCAAACTGCATCCAACGGGAACATAGGATGCTGTCCCGGAACAGTTGGACGTTGACATATGAAGCCTCTAAGCAGGGATGACGTCAAGCACCTGACTACTGGGTTATATTGTTTTCATTCTCGTTCTTTCTCCTCTTGACTCTCCCTGATGGTCTAGTGGCTAGGATTCGGCGCTCTCACCGCCGCGGCCGGGGTTCGATTCCCCGTCAGAGAATTTGCTCATTTTGATGCCCTCCAATAACAATCTCCTGCAACTGTTTCCTCGTTCTTTTAGATTTCCTTGACATCATTCCTCACTTTGACACGCTTCAGTTGGGCTGATGAGTACAAATTCTATATGTACTGAACATGAATAAATTCACCTCTCTCAATTTTGAAACATGTGTGGAAGGGGGGCCACTTTTGTTGCTCTGTAATTCACTGGCTAAACCTCCAAGTCATGGGAAATGATTTAGACGGCCTACTTGGACAATGCATTGCCTAGGAATCCCACAGAGGGGTCGTGGGCTATGCAAGCAGCTCTGCACCCATATATACCCCCGACACTTTGAAGCTACGTCTTCAAATGTCAGCTCCTTCCAGAGACATTACTGCATTTACCGGCGTCCTCGTGGCTTGGAGTGTTTACATTTCTCCCACATCTGAATCCACAAAGCCATATTGTTATTGTTCATCCCCAAACTCTGCCATTTGACCCCATACTTTCAGACCATGCGCTACGTGAATGCCTGTGTGTAACACCTCCCCTTAGGAAGCAAATCCCACCTTCCACTTGAACAATGGGAAAAAAGGGTCAAAGTTAAGGCTTACGTAGTAACAGGATGTGAACCTGCGCTGGTAATCTCCAGTGCACGTCGAGTCTATGGGGTTGAGCACGGGGACCAAACTGCATCCAACGGGAACATAGGATGCTGTCCCGGAACAGTTGGACGTTGACATATGAAGCCTCTAAGCGGGGATGACGTCAAGCACCGTCAAAGACAGTCCACATGTGAACTCTTGGCCGAAAGAATGCGCCAAGTTTTTTACATGGCATCAGTCAAAAGAGACTGCGACATAAGGAGCAGGTCAACCGCTCGTTTGGATCACAACAGGAGCCAAAATTGTCATCAATCTATATTTACTTAGCTGTTGCACAGAAAACTCAAATAATACGAGATCAATAGTCACAGGCCTTGCTGCTAAAGTCCATCAGGAACATTATTTGTTTTTGCCGCTTAATTCAGCTCAGGTGCGTTGGAAATGTCTGCACGTGTTATCTCCCTGGAGAAACCCATTATCACTGGAACACTGGGAAGAAAGGGCCAAAAGGAAGGCGTACATAGCTGACAGGATTCGAACCTGCGCGGGGAAACCCCAATGGATTTCAAGTCCATCGCCTTGACCACTCGGCCACAACTACTCAAAGATTGGAGGTGGGCTTCTTTCCTGGGATGACTGAACTTTGACAGCGTAAATCACACATCGGCCACAATGTCAGGGATCGTCAAGGAAGCTCCACATTAGAAATCTTGACCTAAACAGAGGGTAGACTTATTTACAGAACATGGGTCGAAACAAAAGGAGCTGTCAACCATTTTTTTTTTCATTTACAGGAAGCGCAATAATTATTAGGAATTATTACTAAAGTTGCTGTTGCACTGAAAATGGAATTCAAATGAGATAACGGACTTGTTTTATAGAGAGGCCAATGAATTTGACAACAATATTTAACCTTTCAAAAGTGCAATCGTTGTATTATACATCTTGTGAATACCAAAGTTGGACCTGAGACCCCCTATACTGTAGCGGCTAGGAGTCTCGCTCAGGGAATGCTGACCGGCAGCAAGCCTCTGCTGCTTTCCAATGCGAAATAACGAGGTGTAACGACCAAATTTGTGGGAGCCTGACTACTGGGTTATATAGTTTTCATTCTCGCTCCTTCCCGTCTTGACTCTCCCTGATGGTCTAGTGGCTAGGATTCGGCGCTTTCACCGCCGCGGCCCGGGTTCGATTCCCGGTCAGGGAATTAGATCACATTGATGCTCTCCAATAACAATCTCCTGCAACTGTTTCCTTGTGCTTTTAGATCTCCATCACATCATTCCACACTTTGACACACTTCAGTTTGGCTGATAAGTACAAATTCTATATGAACTGAAGATGAATAAATACACCTCTCTCAATGTTGAAAGATGTATAGAAGGGGGCCCGCTTTTGTTGCTCCCCATCACATTTTAAAGAACAACGTACAGTTGCCAATGTAGCAGCTGGTATAAAAACGGAGGATCCCAACTTGCATACAGACCCGGCTGATGGATTGACAGTTTTGAGGGGTTTTGCTGTAATTCATTGACTAAACCTCCAAGTCATGGGAAATGATTTAGAAGGCCTACTTGGACAATGCATTGGCTAGGAATTCAGGAGCGTTGGGAATGTCTGCATGCGTTATATCCCTGGAGAAAGCCATTATCACTGGAACACTGGGAAGAAAGGGCCAAAAGGGAGGGATACGTAGCTGGCAGGATTCCAACATGCGCGGGGAAACCCCAATGGATTTCGAGTCCATCGCCTTGACCACTCGGCCACAACTACTCAAAGACTCAAGCCGGGCTGCTTTCCAATGCGAAATAACGAGGTGTAACGACCAAACTTGTGGGAGCCTGACTACTGGGTTATATTGTTTTCATTCTCGTTGTTTCTTCTCTTGACTCTCCCTGATGGTCTAGTGGCTAGGATTCGGCGCTCTCACCGCCGCGGCCCGGGTTCGATTCTCGGTCAGGGAATTAGATCACATTGATGCTCTCCAATAACAATCTCCTGCAACTGTTTCCTTGTGCTTTTAGATCTCCATCACATCATTCCACACTTTGACACATTTCAGTTGGGCTGATAAGTACAAATTCTATATGAACTGAAGATGAATAAATACACCTCTCTCAATGTTGAAAGATGTATAGAAGGGGGCCCGCTTTTGTTGCTCCCCATCACATTTTAAAGAACAATGTACAGTTGCCAATGTAGCAGCTGGTATAAAAACGGAGGATCCCAACTTGCATACAGACCCGGCTGATGGATTGACAGTTTTGAGGGGTTTTGCTGTAATTCATTGACTAAACCTCCAAGTCATGGGAAATGATTTAGAAGGCCTACTTGGACAATGCATTGGCTAGGAATTCAGGAACGTTGGGAATGTCTGCATGCGTTATATCCCTGGAGAAACCCATTATCACTGGAACACTGGGAAGAAAGGGCCAAAAGGGAGGGATACGTAGCTGGCAGGATTCAAACCTGCGCGGGGAAACCCCAATGGATTTCGAGTCCATCGCCTTGACCACTCGGCCACAACTACTCAAAGACTCAAGCCGGGCTGCTTTCCAATGCGAAATAACGAGGTGTAACGACCAAACTTGTGGGAGCCTGACTACTGGGTTATATTGTTTTCATTCTCGTTCTTTCTCCTCTTGACTCTCCCTGATGGTCTAGTGGCTAGGATTCGGCGCTCTCACCGCCGCGGCCCAGGTCGATTCCCGGTCAGGGAATTTGCTGATTTTGATGCTCTCCAATAACAATCTGCTGCAACTGTTTCCTCGTTCTTTTAGATTTCCTTGACATCATTCCTCACTTTGACACGCTTCAGTTGGGCTGATGAGTACAAATTCTATATGTGCTGAACATGAATAAATACACCTCTCTCCATTTTGAAACATGTGTGGAAGGGGGGCCACTTTTGTTGCTCTGTAATTCACTGGCTAAACCTCCAAGTCATGGGAAATGATTTAGACGGCCTACTCGGACAATGCATTGCCTAGGAATCTTACAGAGGGGTCGTGGGCTATGCAAGCAGCTCTGCACCCATATATACCCCAGACACTTTGAAGCTACGTCTTCAAATGTCAGCTCCTTCAAGAGACATTACTGCATTTACCGGCGTCCTCGTGGCTTGGAGTGTTTACATTTCTCCCACATCTGAATCCACAAAGCCATATTGTTATTGTTCATCCCCAAACTCTGCCATTTGACCCCATACTTTCAGACCATGCGCTACGTGAATGCCTGTGTGTAACACCTCCCCTTAGGAAGCAAATCCCACCTTCCACTTGAACAATGGGAAAAAAGGGTCAAAGTTAAGGCTTACGTAGTAACAGGATGTGAACCTGCGCTGGTAATCTCCAGTGCACGTCGAGTCTATGGGGTTGAGCACGGGGACCAAACTGCATCCAACGGGAACATAGGATGCTGTCCCGGAACAGTTGGACGTTGACATATGAAGCCTCTAAGCGGGGATGACGTCAAGCACCGTCAAAGACAGTCCACATGTGAACTCTTGGCCGAAAGAATGCGCCAAGTTTTTTACATGGCATCAGTCAAAAGAGACTGCGACATAAGGAGCAGGTCAACCGCTCGTTTGGATCACAACAGGAGCCAAAATTGTCATCAATCTATATTTACTTAGCTGTTGCACAGAAAACTCAAATAATACGAGATCAATAGTCACAGGCCTTGCTGCTAAAGTCCATCTGGAACATTATTTGTTTTTGCCGCTTAATTCAGCTCAGGTGCGTTGGAAATGTCTGCACGTGTTATCTCCCTGGAGAAACCCATTATCACTGGAACACTGGGAAGAAAGGGCCAAAAGGGAGGCGTACGTAGCTGACAGGATTCGAACCTGCGCGGGGAAACCCCAATGGATTTCAAGTCCATCGCCTTGACCACTCGGCCACAACTACTCAAAGATTGGAGGTGGGCTGCTTTCCTGGGATGACTGAACTTTGACAGCGTAAATCACACATCGGCCACAATGTCAGGGAGCGTCAAGGAAGCTCCACATTAGAAATCTTGACCTAAACAGAGGGTAGACTTATTTACAGAACATGGGTCGAAACAAAAGGAGCTGTCAACCATTTTTTTTTCATTTACAGGAGGCGCAATAATTATTAGGAATTATTACTAAAGTTGCTGTTGCACTGAAAATGGAATTCAAATGAGATAACGGACTTGTTTTATAGAGAGGCCAATGAATTTGACAACAATATTTAACCTTTCAAAAGTGCAATCGTTGTATTATACATTTTGTGAATACCAAAGTTGGACCTGAGACCCCCTATACTGTAGCGGCTAGGAGTCTCGCTCAGGGAATGCTGACCGGCAGCAAGCCTCTGCTGCTTTCCAATGCGAAATAACGAGGTGTAAGGACCAAATTTGTGGGAGCCTGACTACTGGGTTATATAGTTTTCATTCTCGCTCCTTCCCTTCTTGACTCTCCCTGATGGTCTAGTGGCTAGGATTCGGCGCGCTCACCGCCGCGGCCCGGGTTCGATTCCCGGTCAGGGAATTAGATCACATTGATGCTCTCCAATAACAATCTCCTGCAACTGTTTCCTTGTGCTTTTAGATCTCCATCACATCATTCCACACTTTGACACATTTCAGTTGGGCTGATAAGTACAAATTCTATATGAACTGAAGATGAATAAATACACCTCTCTCAATGTTGAAAGATGTATAGAAGGGGGCCCGCTTTTGTTGCTCCCCATCACATTTTAAAGAACAACGTACAGTTGCCAATGTAGCAGCTGGTATAAAAACGGAGGATCCCAACTTGCATACAGACCCGGCTGATGGATTGACAGTTTTGAGGGGTTTTGCTGCAACTGTTTCCTTGTGCTTTTAGATCTCCATCACATCATTCCACACTTTGACACATTTCAGTTGGGCTGATAAGTACAAATTCTATATGAACTGAAGATGAATAAATACACCTCTCTCAATGTTGAAAGATGTATAGAAGGGGGCCCGCTTTTGTTGCTCCCCATCACATTTTAAAGAACAACGTACAGTTGCCAATGTAGCAGCTGGTATAAAAACGGAGGATCCCAACTTGCATACAGACCCGGCTGATGGATTGACAGTTTTGAGGGGTTTTGCTGTAATTCATTGACTAAACCTCCAAGTCATGGGAAATGATTTAGAAGGCCTACTTGGACAATGCATTGGCTAGGAATTCAGGAGCGTTGGGAATGTCTGCATGCGTTATCTCCCTGGAGAAACCCATTATCACTGGAACACTGGGAAGAAAGGGCCAAAAGGGAGGGATACGTAGCTGGCAGGATTCCAACCTGCACGGGGAAACCCCAATGGATTTCGAGTCCATCGCCTTGACCACTCGGCCACAACTACTCAAAGACTCAAGCCGGGCTGCTTTCCAATGCGAAATAACGAGGTGTAACGACCAAACTTGTGGGAGCCTGACTACTGGGTTATATTGTTTTCATTCTCGTTCTTTCTCCTCTTGACTCTCCCTGATGGTCTAGTGGCTAGGATTCGGCGCTCTCACCGCCGCGGCCCGGGTTCGATTCCCGGTCAGGGAATTCGCTCATTTTGATGCCCTCCAATAACAATCTCCTGCAACTGTTTCCTCGTTCTTTTAGATTTCCTTGACATCATTCCTCACTTTGACACGCTTCAGTTGGGCTGATGAGTACAAATTCTATATGTACTGAACATGAATAAATTCACCTCTCTCAATTTTGAAACATGTGTGGAAGGGGGGCCACTTTTGTTGCTCTGTAATTCACTGGCTAAACCTCCAAGTCATGGGAAATGATTTAGACGGCCTACTTGGACAATGCATTGCCTAGGAATCCCACAGAGGGGTCGTGGGCTATGCAAGCAGCTCTGCACCCATATATACCCCCGACACTTTGAAGGTACGTCTTCAAATGTCAGCTCCTTCCAGAGACATTACTGCATTTACCGGCGTCCTCGTGGCTTGGAGTGTTTACATTTCTCCCACATCTGAATCCACAAAGCCATATTGTTATTGTTCATCCCCAAACTCTGCCATTTGACCCCATACTTTCAGACCATGCGCTACGTGAATGCCTGTGTGTAACACCTCCCCTTAGGAAGCAAATCCCACCTTCCACTTGAACAATGGGAAAAAAGGGTCAAAGTTAAGGCTTACGTAGTAACAGGATGTGAACCTGCGCTGGTAATCTCCAGTGCACGTCGAGTCTATGGGGTTGAGCACGGGGACCAAACTGCATCCAACGGGAACATAGGATGCTGTCCCGGAACAGTTGGACGTTGACATATGAAGCCTCTAAGCGGGGATGACGTCAAGCACCGTCAAAGACAGTCCACATGTGAACTCTTGGCCGAAAGAATGCGCCAAGTTTTTTACATGGCATCAGTCAAAAGAGACTGCGACATAAGGAGCAGGTCAACCGCTCGTTTGGATCACAACAGGAGCCAAAATTGTCATCAATCTATATTTACTTAGCTGTTGCACAGAAAACTCAAATAATACGAGATCAATAGTCACAGGCCTTGCTGCTAAAGTCCATCAGCTTAATTCAGCTCAGGTGCGTTGGAAATGTCTGCACGTGTTATCTCCCTGGAGAAACCCATTATCACTGGAACACTGGGAAGAAAGGGCCAAAAGGGAGGCGCACGTAGCTGACAGGATTCGAACCTGCGCGGGGAAACCCCAATGGATTTCAAGTCCATCGCCTTGACCACTCGGCAAAAACTACTCAAAGATTGGAGGTGGGCTGCTTTCCTGGGATGACTGAACTTTGACAGCGTAAATCACACATCGGCCACAATGTCAGGGAGCGTCAAGGAAGCTCCACATTAGAAATCTTGACCTAAACAGAGGGTAGACTTATTTACAGAACATGGGTCGAAACAAAAGGAGCTGTCAACCATTTTTTTTTTCATTTACAGGAGGCGCAATAATTATTAGGAATTGTTACTAAAGTTGCTGTTGCACTGAAAATGGAATTCAAATGAGATAACGGACTTGTTTTATAGAGAGGCCAATGAATTTGACAACAATATTTAACCTTTCAAAAGTGCAATCGTTGTATTATACATTTTGTGAATACCAAAGTTGGACCTGAGACCCCCTATACTGTAGCGGCTAGGAGTCTCGCTCAGGGAATGCTGACCGGCAGCAAGCCTCTGCTGCTTTCAAATGCGAAATAACGAGGTGTAAGGACCAAATTTGTGGGAGCCTGACTACTGGGTTATATAGTTTTCATTCTCGTTCTTTCTCCTCTTGACTCTCCCTGATGGTCTAGTGGCTAGGATTCGGCGCTCTCACCGCCGTGGCCCGGGTTCGATTCCCGGTCAGGGAATTAGATCACATTGATGCTCTCCAATAACAATCTCCTGCAACTGTTTCCTTGTGCTTTTAGATCTCCATGACATCATTCCACACTTTGACACACTTCAGTTGGGCTGATAAGTACAAATTCTATATGAACTGAAGATGAATAAATACACCTCTCTCAATGTTGAAAGATGTATAGAAGGGGGGCCCGCTTTTGTTGCTCCCCATCACATTTTAAAGAACAACGTACAGTTGCCAATGTAGCAGCTGGTATAAAAACGGAGGATCCCAACTTGCATACAGACCCGGCTGATGGATTGACAGTTGTAATTCATTGACTAAACCTCCAAGTCATGGGAAATGATTTAGAAGACCTACTTGGACAATGCATTGGCTAGGAATTCAGGAGCGTTGGGAATGTCTGCATGCGTTATCTCCCTGGAGAAAGCCATTATCACTGGAACACTGGGAAGAAAGGGCCAAAAGGGAGGGATACGTAGCTGGCAGGATTCCAACCTGCGCGGGGAAACCCCAATGGATTTCGAGTCCATCGCCTTGACCACTCGGCCACAACTACTCAAAGACTCAAGCCGGGCTGCTTTCAAATGCGAAATAACGAGGTGTAACGACCAAACTTGTGGGAGCCTGACTACTGGGTTATATTGTTTTCATTCTCGTTCTTTCTTCTCTTGACTGTCCCTGATGGTCTAGTGGCTAGGATTCGGTGCTCTCACCGCCGCGGCCCGGGTTCGATTCCCGGTCAGGGAATTTGCTCATTTTGATGCTCTCCAATAACAATCTCCTGCAACTGTTTCCTCGTTCTTTTAGATTTCCTTGACATCATTCCTCACTTTGACACGCTTCAGTTGGGCTGATGAGTACAAATTCTATATGTGCTGAACATGAATAAATACACCTCTCTCCATTTTGAAACATGTGTGGAAGGGGGGCCACTTTTGTTGCTCTGTAATTCAATGGCTAAACCTCCAAGTCATGGGAAATGATTTAGACGGCCTACTTGGACAATGCATTGCCTAGGAATCCCACAGAGGGGTCGTGGGCTATGCAAGCAGCTCTGCACCCATATATACCCCCGACACTTTGAAGGTACGTCTTCAAATGTCAGCTCCTTCCAGAGACATTACTGCATTTACCGGCGTCCTCGTGGCTTGGAGTGTTTACATTTCTCCCACATCTGAATCCACAAAGCCATATTGTTATTGTTCATCCCCAAACTCTGCCATTTGACCCCATACTTTCAGACCATGCGCTACGTGAATGCCTGTGTGTAACACCTCCCCTTAGGAAGCAAATCCCACCTTCCACTTGAACAATGGGAAAAAAGGGTCAAAGTTAAGGCTTACGTAGTAACAGGATGTGAACCTGCGCTGGTAATCTCCAGTGCACGTCGAGTCTATGGGGTTGAGCACGGGGACCAAACTGCATCCAACGGGAACATAGGATGCTGTCCCGGAACAGTTGGACTTTGACATATGAAGCCTCTAAGCGGGGATGACGTCAAGCACCGTCAAAGACAGTCCACATGTGAACTCTTGGCCGAAAGAATGCGCCAAGTTTTTAACATGGCATCAGTCAAAAGAGACTGCGACATAAGGAGCAGGTCAACCGCTCGTTTGGATCACAACAGGAGCCAAAATTGTCATCAATTTATATTTACTTAGCTGTTGCACAGAAAACTCAAATAATACAAGATCAATAGTAACAGGCCTTGCTGCTAAAGTCCATCAGGAACATTATTTGTTTTTGCCGCTTAATTCAGCTCAGGTGCGTTGGAAATGTCTGCACGTGTTATCTCCCTGGAGAAACCCATTATCACTGGAACACTGGGAAGAAAGGGAGGCATACGTAGCTGACAGGATTCGAACCTGCGCGGGGAAACCCCAATGGATTTTAAGTCCATCGCCTTGACCACTTGGTCACAACTACTCAAAGATTGTAGGTGGGCTGCTTTCCTGGGATGACTGAACTTTGACAGCGTAAATCACACATCGGCCACAATGTCAGGGAGCGTCTAGGAAGCTCCACATTAGAAATCTTGACCTAAACAGAGGGTAGACTTATTTACAGAACATGGGTCGAAACAAAAGGAGCTGTCAACCATTTTTTTTTCATTTACAGGAGGCGCAATAATTATTAGGAATTATTACTAAAGTTGCTGTTGCACTGAAAATGGAATTCAAATGAGATAACGGACTTGTTTTATAGAGAGGCCAATGAATTTGACAACAATATTTAACCTTTCAAAAGTGCAATCGTTGTATTATACATTTTGTGAATACCAAAGTTGGACCTGAGACCCCCTATACTGTAGCGGCTAGGAGTCTCGCTCAGGGAATGCTGACCGGCAGCAAGCCTCTGCTGCTTTCAAATGCGAAATAACGAGGTGTAACGACCAAATTTGTGGGAGCCTGACTACTGGGTTATATAGTTTTCATTCTCGCTCCTTCCCGTCTTGACTCTCCCTGATAGTCTAGTGGCTAGGATTCGGCGCTCTCACCGCCGCGGCCCGGGTTCGATTCCCGGTCAGGAAATTAGATCACATTGATGCTCTCCAATAACAATCTCCTGCAACTGTTTCCTTGTGCTTTTAGATCTCCATGACATCATTCCACACTTTGACACACTTCAGTTGGGCTGATAAGTACAAATTTTATATGAACTGAAGATGAATAAATACACCTCTCTCAATGTTGAAAGATGTATAGAAGGGGGGCCCGCTTTTGTTGCTCCCCATCACATTTTAAAGAACAACGTACAGTTGCCAATGTAGCAGCTGGTATAAAAACGGAGGATCCCAACTTGCATACAGACCCGGCTGATGGATTGACAGTTGTAATTCATTGACTAAACCTCCAAGTCATGGGAAATGATTTAGAAGGCCTACTTGGACAATGGATTGGCTAGGAATTCAGGAGCGTTGGGAATGTCTGCATGCGTTATCTCCCTGGAGAAACCCATTATCACTGGAACACTGGGAAGAAAGGGCCAAAAGGGAGGGATACGTAGCTGGCAGGATTCCAACCTGCGCGGGGAAACCCCAATGGATTTCGAGTCCATCGCCTTGACCACTCGGCCACAACTACTCAAAGACTCAAGCCGGGCTGCTTTCCAATGCGAACTAACGAGGTGTAACGACCAAACTTGTGGGAGCCTGACTACTGGGTTATATTGTTTTCATTCTCGTTCTTTCTCCTCTTGACTCTCCCTGATGGTCTACTGGCTAGGATTCGGCGCTCTCACCGCCGCGGCCAGGATTCGATTCCCGGTCAGGGAAGTTGCTCATTTTGATGCTCTCCAATAACAATCTCCTGCAACTGTTTCCTCGTTCTTTTAGATTTCCTTGACATCATTCCTCACTTTGACACGCTTCAGTTGGGCTGATGAGTACAAATTCTATATGTACTGAACATGAATAAATTCACCTCTCTCAATTTTGAAACATGTGTGGAAGGGGGGCCACTTTTGTTGCTCTGTAATTCACTGGCTAAACCTCCAAGTCATGGGAAATGATTTAGACGGCCTACTTGGACAATGCATTGCCTAGGAATCCCACAGAGGGGTCGTGGGCTATGCAAGCAGCTCTGCACCCATATATACCCCCGACACTTTGAAGGTACGTCTTCAAATGTCAGCTCCTTCCAGAGACATTACTGCATTTACCGGCGTCCTCGTGGCTTGGAGTGTTTACATTTCTCCCACATCTGAATCCACAAAGCCATATTGTTATTGTTCATCCCCAAACTCTGCCATTTGACCCCATACTTTCAGACCATGCGCTACGTGAATGCCTGTGTGTAACACCTCCCCTTAGGAAGCAAATCCCACCTTCCACTTGAACAATGGGAAAAAAGGGTCAAAGTTAAGGCTTACGTAGTAACAGGATGTGAACCTGCGCTGGTAATCTCCAGTGCACGTCGAGTCTATGGGGTTGAGCACGGGGACCAAACTGCATCCAACGGGAACATAGGATGCTGTCCCGGAACAGTTGGACGTTGACATATGAAGCCTCTAAGCGGGGATGACGTCAAGCACCGTCAAAGACAGTCCACATGTGAACTCTTGGCCGAAAGAATGCGCCAAGTTTTTTACATGGCATCAGTCAAAAGAGACTGCGACATAAGGAGCAGGTCAACCGCTCGTTTGGATCACAACAGGAGCCAAAATTGTCATCAATCTATATTTACTTAGCTGTTGCACAGAAAACTCAAATAATACGAGATCAATAGTCACAGGCCTTGCTGCTAAAGTCCATCAGCTTAATTCAGCTCAGGTGCGTTGGAAATGTCTGCACGTGTTATCTCCCTGGAGAAACCCATTATCACTGGAACACTGGGAAGAAAGGGCCAAAAGGGAGGCGCACGTAGCTGACAGGATTCGAACCTGCGCGGGGAAACCCCAATGGATTTCAAGTCCATCGCCTTGACCACTCGGCAAAAACTACTCAAAGATTGGAGGTGGGCTGCTTTCCTGGGATGACTGAACTTTGACAGCGTAAATCACACATCGGCCACAATGTCAGGGAGCGTCAAGGAAGCTCCACATTAGAAATCTTGACCTAAACAGAGGGTAGACTTATTTACAGAACATGGGTCGAAACAAAAGGAGCTGTCAACCATTTTTTTTTTCATTTACAGGAGGCGCAATAATTATTAGGAATTGTTACTAAAGTTGCTGTTGCACTGAAAATGGAATTCAAATGAGATAACGGACTTGTTTTATAGAGAGGCCAATGAATTTGACAACAATATTTAACCTTTCAAAAGTGCAATCGTTGTATTATACATTTTGTGAATACCAAAGTTGGACCTGAGACCCCCTATACTGTAGCGGCTAGGAGTCTCGCTCAGGGAATGCTGACCGGCAGCAAGCCTCTGCTGCTTTCAAATGCGAAATAACGAGGTGTAAGGACCAAATTTGTGGGAGCCTGACTACTGGGTTATATAGTTTTCATTCTCGTTCTTTCTCCTCTTGACTCTCCCTGATGGTCTAGTGGCTAGGATTCGGCGCTCTCACCGCCGTGGCCCGGGTTCGATTCCCGGTCAGGGAATTAGATCACATTGATGCTCTCCAATAACAATCTCCTGCAACTGTTTCCTTGTGCTTTTAGATCTCCATGACATCATTCCACACTTTGACACACTTCAGTTGGGCTGATAAGTACAAATTCTATATGAACTGAAGATGAATAAATACACCTCTCTCAATGTTGAAAGATGTATAGAAGGGGGGCCCGCTTTTGTTGCTCCCCATCACATTTTAAAGAACAACGTACAGTTGCCAATGTAGCAGCTGGTATAAAAACGGAGGATCCCAACTTGCATACAGACCCGGCTGATGGATTGACAGTTGTAATTCATTGACTAAACCTCCAAGTCATGGGAAATGATTTAGAAGACCTACTTGGACAATGCATTGGCTAGGAATTCAGGAGCGTTGGGAATGTCTGCATGCGTTATCTCCCTGGAGAAAGCCATTATCACTGGAACACTGGGAAGAAAGGGCCAAAAGGGAGGGATACGTAGCTGGCAGGATTCCAACCTGCGCGGGGAAACCCCAATGGATTTCGAGTCCATCGCCTTGACCACTCGGCCACAACTACTCAAAGACTCAAGCCGGGCTGCTTTCAAATGCGAAATAACGAGGTGTAACGACCAAACTTGTGGGAGCCTGACTACTGGGTTATATTGTTTTCATTCTCGTTCTTTCTTCTCTTGACTGTCCCTGATGGTCTAGTGGCTAGGATTCGGTGCTCTCACCGCCGCGGCCCGGGTTCGATTCCCGGTCAGGGAATTTGCTCATTTTGATGCTCTCCAATAACAATCTCCTGCAACTGTTTCCTCGTTCTTTTAGATTTCCTTGACATCATTCCTCACTTTGACACGCTTCAGTTGGGCTGATGAGTACAAATTCTATATGTGCTGAACATGAATAAATACACCTCTCTCCATTTTGAAACATGTGTGGAAGGGGGGCCACTTTTGTTGCTCTGTAATTCAATGGCTAAACCTCCAAGTCATGGGAAATGATTTAGACGGCCTACTTGGACAATGCATTGCCTAGGAATCCCACAGAGGGGTCGTGGGCTATGCAAGCAGCTCTGCACCCATATATACCCCCGACACTTTGAAGGTACGTCTTCAAATGTCAGCTCCTTCCAGAGACATTACTGCATTTACCGGCGTCCTCGTGGCTTGGAGTGTTTACATTTCTCCCACATCTGAATCCACAAAGCCATATTGTTATTGTTCATCCCCAAACTCTGCCATTTGACCCCATACTTTCAGACCATGCGCTACGTGAATGCCTGTGTGTAACACCTCCCCTTAGGAAGCAAATCCCACCTTCCACTTGAACAATGGGAAAAAAGGGTCAAAGTTAAGGCTTACGTAGTAACAGGATGTGAACCTGCGCTGGTAATCTCCAGTGCACGTCGAGTCTATGGGGTTGAGCACGGGGACCAAACTGCATCCAACGGGAACATAGGATGCTGTCCCGGAACAGTTGGACTTTGACATATGAAGCCTCTAAGCGGGGATGACGTCAAGCACCGTCAAAGACAGTCCACATGTGAACTCTTGGCCGAAAGAATGCGCCAAGTTTTTAACATGGCATCAGTCAAAAGAGACTGCGACATAAGGAGCAGGTCAACCGCTCGTTTGGATCACAACAGGAGCCAAAATTGTCATCAATTTATATTTACTTAGCTGTTGCACAGAAAACTCAAATAATACAAGATCAATAGTAACAGGCCTTGCTGCTAAAGTCCATCAGGAACATTATTTGTTTTTGCCGCTTAATTCAGCTCAGGTGCGTTGGAAATGTCTGCACGTGTTATCTCCCTGGAGAAACCCATTATCACTGGAACACTGGGAAGAAAGGGAGGCATACGTAGCTGACAGGATTCGAACCTGCGCGGGGAAACCCCAATGGATTTTAAGTCCATCGCCTTGACCACTTGGTCACAACTACTCAAAGATTGTAGGTGGGCTGCTTTCCTGGGATGACTGAACTTTGACAGCGTAAATCACACATCGGCCACAATGTCAGGGAGCGTCTAGGAAGCTCCACATTAGAAATCTTGACCTAAACAGAGGGTAGACTTATTTACAGAACATGGGTCGAAACAAAAGGAGCTGTCAACCATTTTTTTTTCATTTACAGGAGGCGCAATAATTATTAGGAATTATTACTAAAGTTGCTGTTGCACTGAAAATGGAATTCAAATGAGATAACGGACTTGTTTTATAGAGAGGCCAATGAATTTGACAACAATATTTAACCTTTCAAAAGTGCAATCGTTGTATTATACATTTTGTGAATACCAAAGTTGGACCTGAGACCCCCTATACTGTAGCGGCTAGGAGTCTCGCTCAGGGAATGCTGACCGGCAGCAAGCCTCTGCTGCTTTCAAATGCGAAATAACGAGGTGTAACGACCAAATTTGTGGGAGCCTGACTACTGGGTTATATAGTTTTCATTCTCGCTCCTTCCCGTCTTGACTCTCCCTGATAGTCTAGTGGCTAGGATTCGGCGCTCTCACCGCCGCGGCCCGGGTTCGATTCCCGGTCAGGAAATTAGATCACATTGATGCTCTCCAATAACAATCTCCTGCAACTGTTTCCTTGTGCTTTTAGATCTCCATGACATCATTCCACACTTTGACACACTTCAGTTGGGCTGATAAGTACAAATTTTATATGAACTGAAGATGAATAAATACACCTCTCTCAATGTTGAAAGATGTATAGAAGGGGGGCCCGCTTTTGTTGCTCCCCATCACATTTTAAAGAACAACGTACAGTTGCCAATGTAGCAGCTGGTATAAAAACGGAGGATCCCAACTTGCATACAGACCCGGCTGATGGATTGACAGTTGTAATTCATTGACTAAACCTCCAAGTCATGGGAAATGATTTAGAAGGCCTACTTGGACAATGGATTGGCTAGGAATTCAGGAGCGTTGGGAATGTCTGCATGCGTTATCTCCCTGGAGAAACCCATTATCACTGGAACACTGGGAAGAAAGGGCCAAAAGGGAGGGATACGTAGCTGGCAGGATTCCAACCTGCGCGGGGAAACCCCAATGGATTTCGAGTCCATCGCCTTGACCACTCGGCCACAACTACTCAAAGACTCAAGCCGGGCTGCTTTCCAATGCGAACTAACGAGGTGTAACGACCAAACTTGTGGGAGCCTGACTACTGGGTTATATTGTTTTCATTCTCGTTCTTTCTCCTCTTGACTCTCCCTGATGGTCTACTGGCTAGGATTCGGCGCTCTCACCGCCGCGGCCAGGATTCGATTCCCGGTCAGGGAAGTTGCTCATTTTGATGCTCTCCAATAACAATCTCCTGCAACTGTTTCCTCGTTCTTTTAGATTTCCTTGACATCATTCCTCACTTTGACACGCTTCAGTTGGGCTGATGAGTACAAATTCTATATGTGCTGAACATGAATAAATACACCTCTCTCCATTTTGAAACATGTGTGGAAGGGGGGCCACTTTTGTTGCTCTGTAATTCACTGGCTAAACCTCCAAGTCATGGGAAATGATTTAGACGGCCTACTTGGACAATGCATTGCCTAGGAATCCCACAGAGGGGTCGTGGGCTATGCAAGCAGCTCTGCACCCATATATACCCCCGACACTTTGAAGCTACGTCTTCAAATGTCAGCTCCTTCCAGAGACATTACTGCATTTACCGGCGTCCTCGTGGCTTGGAGTGTTTACATTTCTCCCACATCTGAATCCACAAAGCCATATTGTTATTGTTCATCCCCAAACTCTGCCATTTGACCCCATACTTTCAGACCATGCGCTACGTGAATGCCTGTGTGTAACACCTCCCCTTAGGAAGCAAATCCCACCTTCCACTTGAACAATGGGAAAAAAGGGTCAAAGTTAAGGCTTACGTAGTAACAGGATGTGAACCTGCGCTGGTAATCTCCAGTGCACGTCGAGTCTATGGGGTTGAGCACGGGGACCAAACTGCATCCAACGGGAACATAGGATGCTGTCCCGGAACAGTTGGACGTTGACATATGAAGCCTCTAAGCGGGGATGACGTCAAGCACCGTCAAAGACAGTCCACATGTGAACACTTGGCCGAAAGAATGCGCCAAGTTTTTTACATGGCATCAGTCAAAAGAGACTGCGACATAAGGAGCAGGTCAACCGCTCGTTTGGATCACAACAGGAGCCAAAATTGTCATCAATCTATATTTACTTAGCTGTTGCACAGAAAACTCAAATAATACGAGATCAATAGTCACAGGCCTTGCTGCTAAAGTCCATCAGGAACATTATTTGTTTTTGCCGCTTAATTCAGCTCAGGTGCGTTGGAAATGTCTGCACGTGTTATCTCCCTGGAGAAACCCATTATCACTGGAACACTGGGAAGAAAGGGCCAAAAGGGAGGCGCACGTAGCTGACAGGATTCTAACCTGCGTGGGGAAACCCCAATGGATTTCAAGTCCATCGCCTTGACCACTCGGCCACAACTACTCAAAGATTGGAGGTGGGCTGCTTTCCTGGGATGACTGAACTTTGACAGCGTAAATCACACATCGGCCACAATGTCAGGGAGCGTCAAGGAAGCTCCACATTAGAAATCTTGACCTAAACAGAGGGTAGACTTATTTACAGAACATGGGTCGAAACAAAAGGAGCTGTCAACCTTTTTTTTTTCATTTACAGGAGGCGCAATAATTATTAGGAATTATTACTAAAGTTGCTGTTGCACTGAAAATGGAATTCAAATGAGATAACGGACTTGTTTTATAGAGAGGCCAATGAATTTGACAACAATATTTAACCTTTCAAAAGTGCAATCGTTGTATTATACATTTTGTGAATACCAAAGTTGGACCTGAGACCCCCTATACTGTAGCGGCTAGGAGTCTCGCTCAGGGAATGCTGACCGGCAGCAAGCCTCTGCTGCTTTCAAATGCGAAATAACGAGGTGTAACGACCAAATTTGTGGGAGCCTGACTACTGGGTTATATAGTTTTCATTCTCGCTCCTTCCCGTCTTGACTCTCCCTGATGGTCTAGTGGCTAGGATTCGGCGCTCTCACCGCCGCGGCCCGGGTTCGATTCCCGGTCAGGGAATTAGATCACATTGATGCTCTCCAATAACAATCTCCTGCAACTGTTTCCTTGTGCTTTTAGATCTCCATCACATCATTCCACACTTTGACACATTTCAGTTGGGCTGATAAGTACAAATTCTATATGAACTGAAGATGAATAAATACACCTCTCTCAATGTTGAAAGATGTATAGAAGGGGGCCCGCTTTTGTTGCTCCCCATCACATTTTAAAGAACAACGTACAGTTGCCAATGTAGCAGCTGGTATAAAAACGGAGGATCCCAACTTGCATACAGACCCGGCTGATGGATTGACAGTTTTGAGGGGTTTTGCTGTAATTCATTGACTAAACCTCCAAGTCATGGGAAATGATTTAGAAGGCCTACTTGGACAATGCATTGGCTAGGAATTCAGGAGCGTTGGGAATGTCTGCATGCGTTATCTCCCTGGAGAAACCCATTATCACTGGAACACTGGGAAGAAAGGGCCAAAAGGGAGGGATACGTAGCTGGCAGGATTCCAACCTGCGCGGGGAAACCCCAATGGATTTCGAGTCCATCGCCTTGACCACTCGGCCACAACTACTCAAAGACTCAAGCCGGGCTGCTTTCCAATGCGAAATAACAAGGTGTAACGACCAAATTTGTGGGAGCCTGACTACTGGGTTATATAGTTTTCATTCTCGTTCTTTCTCCTCTTGACTCTCCCTGATGGTCTAGTGGCTAGGATTCGGCGCTCTCACCGCCGCGGCCAGGATTCGATTCCCGGTCAGGGAAGTTGCTCATTTTGATGCTCTCCAATAACAATCTCCTGCAACTGTTTCCTCGTTCTTTTAGATTTCCTTGACATCATTCCTCACTTTGACACGCTTCAGTTGGGCTGATGAGTACAAATTCTATATGTGCTGAACATGAATAAATACACCTCTCTCCATTTTGAAACATGTGTGGAAGGGGGGCCACTTTTGTTGCTCTGTAATTCACTGGCTAAACCTCCAAGTCATGGGAAATGATTTAGACGGCCTACTTGGACAATGCATTGCCTAGGAATCCCACAGAGGGGTCGTGGGCTATGCAAGCAGCTCTGCACCCATATATACCCCCGACACTTTGAAGCTACGTCTTCAAATGTCAGCTCCTTCCAGAGACATTACTGCATTTACCGGCGTCCTCGTGGCTTGGAGTGTTTACATTTCTCCCACATCTGAATCCACAAAGCCATATTGTTATTGTTCATCCCCAAACTCTGCCATTTGACCCCATACTTTCAGACCATGCGCTACGTGAATGCCTGTGTGTAACACCTCCCCTTAGGAAGCAAATCCCACCTTCCACTTGAACAATGGGAAAAAAGGGTCAAAGTTAAGGCTTACGTAGTAACAGGATGTGAACCTGCGCTGGTAATCTCCAGTGCACGTCGAGTCTATGGGGTTGAGCACGGGGACCAAACTGCATCCAACGGGAACATAGGATGCTGTCCCGGAACAGTTGGACGTTGACATATGAAGCCTCTAAGCGGGGATGACGTCAAGCACCGTCAAAGACAGTCCACATGTGAACTCTTGGCCGAAAGAATGCGCCAAGTTTTTTACATGGCATCAGTCAAAAGAGACTGCGACATAAGGAGCAGGTCAACCGCTCGTTTGGATCACAACAGGAGCCAAAATTGTCATCAATCTATATTTACTTAGCTGTTGCACAGAAAACTCAAATAATACGAGATCAATAGTCACAGGCCTTGCTGCTAAAGTCCATCAGGAACATTATTTGTTTTTGCCGCTTAATTCAGCTCAGGTGCGTTGGAAATGTCTGCACGTGTTATCTCCCTGGAGAAACCCATTATCACTGGAACACTGGGAAGAAAGGGCCAAAAGGGAGGCGTACGTAGCTGACAGGATTCGAACCTGCGCGGGGAAACCCCAATGGATTTCAAGTCCATCGCCTTGACCACTCGGCCACAACTACTCAAAGATTGGAAGTGGGCTGCTTTCCTGGGATGACTGAACTTTGACAGCGTAAATCACACATCGGCCACAATGTCAGGGAGCGTCAAGGAAGCTCCACATTAGAAATCTTGACCTAAACAGAGGG
This sequence comes from Channa argus, assembly GCF_033026475.1. Classification (NCBI taxonomy): domain Eukaryota; kingdom Metazoa; phylum Chordata; class Actinopteri; order Anabantiformes; family Channidae; genus Channa; species Channa argus. Next base: position 18,875,162 of record NC_090217.1, on the reverse strand, counting down.
TAGACTTATTTACAGAACATGGGTCGAAACAAAAGGAGCTGTCAACCATTTTTTTTTTCATTTACAGGAGGCGCAATAATTATTAGGAATTATTACTAAAGTTGCTGTTGCACTGAAAATGGAATTCAAATGAGATAACGGACTTGTTTTATAGAGAGGCCAATGAATTTGACAACAATATTTAACTTTTCAAAAGTGCAATCGTTGTATTATACATTTTGTGAATACCAAAGTTGGACCTGAGACCCCTATACTGTAGCGGCTAGGAGTCTCGCTCAGGGAATGCTGACCGGCAGCAAGCCTCTGCTGCTTTCCAATGCGAAATAACGAGGTGTAACGACCAAATTTGTGGGAGCCTGACTACTGGGTTATATAGTTTTCATTCTCGCTCCTTCCCGTCTTGACTCTCCCTGATGGTCTAGTGGCTAGGATTCGGCGCTCTCACCGCCGCGGCCCGGGTTCGATTCCCGGTCAGGGAATTAGATCACATTGATGCTCTCCAATAACAATCTCCTGCAACTTTTTCCTTGTGCTTTTAGATCTCCATCACATCATTCCACACTTTGACACACTTCAGTTGGGCTGATAAGTACAAATTCTATATGAACTGAAGATGAATAAATACACCTCTCTCAATGTTGAAAGATGTATAGAAGGGGGCCCGCTTTTGTTGCTCCCCATCACATTTTAAAGAACAACGTACAGTTGCCAATGTAGCAGCTGGTATAAAAACGGAGGATCCCAACTTGCATACAGACCCGGCTGATGGATTGACAGTTTTGAGGGGTTTTGCTGTAATTCATTGACTAAACCTCCAAGTCATGGGAAATGATTTAGAAGGCCTACTTGGACAATGCATTGGCTAGGAATTCAGGAGCGTTGGGAATGTCTGCATGCGTTATCTCCCTGGAGAAACCCATTATCACTGGAACACTGGGAAGAAAGGGCCAAAAGGGAGGGATACGTAGCTGGCAGGATTCCAACCTGTGCGGGGAAACCCCAATGGATTTCGAGTCCATCGCCTTGACCACTCGGCCACAACTACTCAAAGACTCAAGCCGGGCTGCTTTCCAATGCGAAATAACGAGGTGTAACGACCAAACTTTTGGGAGCCTGACTACTGGGTTATATTGTTTTCATTATCGTTCTTTCTCCTCTTGACTCTCCCTGATGGTCTAGTGGCTAGGATTCGGCGCTCTCAACGCCGCGGCCCTGGTTCGATTCCCAGTCAGGGAATTTGCTGATTTTGATGCTCTCCAATAACAATCTCCTGCAACTGTTTCCTCGTTCTTTTAGATTTCCTTGACATCATTCCTCACTTTGACACGCTTCAGTTGGGCTGATGAGTACAAATTCTATATGTACTGAACATGAATAAATTCACCTCTCTCAATTTTGAAACATGTGTGGAAGGGGGGCCACTTTTGTTGCTCTGTAATTCACTGGCTAAACCTCCAAGTCATGGGAAATGATTTAGACGGCCTACTTGGACAATGCATTGCCTAGGAATCCCACAGAGGGGTCGTGGGCTATGCAAGCAGCTCTGCACCCATATATACCCCCGACACTTTGAAGGTACGTCTTCAAATGTCAGCTCCTTCCAGAGACATTACTGCATTTACCGGCGTCCTCGTGGCTTGGAGTGTTTACATTTCTCCCACATCTGAATCCACAAAGCCATATTGTTATTGTTCATCCCCAAACTCTGCCATTTGACCCCATACTTTCAGACCATGCGCTACGTGAATGCCTGTGTGTAACACCTCCCCTTAGGAAGCAAATCCCACCTTCCACTTGAACAATGGGAAAAAAGGGTCAAAGTTAAGGCTTACGTAGTAACAGGATTTGAACCTGCGCTGGTGAACTCTTGGCCTCTAGAAAGCACGCGCCAAGTTTTTTACATGGCATCAGTCAAAAGAGACTGCGACATAAGGAGCAGGTCAACCGCTCGTTTGGATCACAACAGGAGCCAAAATTGTCATCAATCTATATTTACTTAGCTGTTGCACAGAAAACTCAAATAATACGAGATCAATAGTCACAGGCCTTGCTGCTAAAGTCCATCAGGAACATTATTTGTTTTTGCCGCTTAATTCAGCTCAGGTGCGTTGGAAATGTCTGCACGTGTTATCTCCCTGGAGAAACCCATTATCACTGGAACACTGGGAAGAAAGGGCCAAAAGGGAGGCATACGTAGCTGACAGGATTCTAACCTGCGCGGGGAAACCCCAATGGATTTCAAGTCCATCGCCTTGACCACTCGCCCACAACTACTCAAAGATTTGAGATGGGTTGCTTTCCTGGGATGACTGAACTTTGACAGCGCAAATCACACATCGGCCACAATGTCAGGGAGCGTCAAGGAAGCTCCACATTAGAAATCTTGACCTAAACAGAGGGTAGACTTATTTACAGAACATGGGTCGAAACAAAAGGAGCTGTCAACCATTTTTGTTTCATTTACAGGAGGCGCAATAATTATTAGGAATTATTACTAAAGTTGCTGTTGCAGTGAAAATGGAATTCAAATGAGATAACGGACTTGTTTTATAGAGAGGCCAATGAATTTGACAACAATATTTAACCTTTCAAAAGTGCAATCGTTGTATTATACATTTTGTGAATACCAAAGTTGGACCTGAGACCCCCTATGCTGTAGCGGCTAGGTGTCTCGCTCAGGGAATACTGACCGGCAGCAAGCCTCTGCTGCTTTCAAATGCGAAATAACGAGGTGTAACGACCAAATTTGTGGGAGCCTGACTACTGGGTTATATAGTTTTCATTCTCGTTCTTTCTCCTCTTGACTCTCCCTGATGGTCTAGTGGCTAGGATTCGGCGCTCTCACCGCCGCGGCCCGGGTTCGATTCCCGGTCAGGGAATTTGCTCATTTTGATGCTCTCCAATAACAATCTCCTGCAACTGTTTCCTCATTCTTTTAAATTTCCTTGACATCATTCCTCACTTTGACACGCTTCAGTTGGGCTGATGAGTACAAATTCTATATGTGCTGAACATGAATAAATACACCTCTCTCCATTTTGAAACATGTGTGGAAGGGGGGCCACTTTTGTTGCTCTGTAATTCACTGGCTAAACCTCCAAGTCATGGGAAATGATTTAGACGGCCTACTTGGACAATGCATTGCCTAGGAATCCCACAGAGGGGTCGTGGGCTATGCAAGCAGCTCTGCACCCATATATACCCCAGACACTTTGAAGCTACGTCTTCAAATGTCAGCTCCTTCCAGAGACATTACTGCATTTACCGGCGTCTTCGTGGCTTGGAGTGTTTACATTTCTCCCACATCTGAATCCACAAAGCCATATTGTTCCCCAAACTCTGCCATTTGACCCCATACTTTCAGACCATGCGCTACGTGAATGCCTGTGTGTAACACCTCCCCTTAGGAAGCAAATCCCACCTTCCACTTGAACAATGGGAAAAAAGGGTCAAAGTTAAGGCTTACGTAGTAACAGGATGTGAACCTGCGCTGGTAATCTCCAGTGCACGTCGAGTCTATGGGGTTGAGCACGGGGACCAAACTGCATCCAACGGGAACATAGGATGCTGTCCCGGAACAGTTGGACGTTTACATATGAAGCCTCTAAGCGGGGATGACGTCAAGCACCGTCAAAGACAGTCCACATGTGAACTCTTGGCCGAAAGAATGCGCCAAGTAATCTCCAGTGCACGTCGAGTCTATGGGGTTGAGCACGGGGACCAAACTGCATCCAACGGGAACATAGGATGCTGTCCCGGAACAGTTGGACGTTTACATATGAAGCCTCTAAGCGGGGATGACGTCAAGCACCGTCAAAGACAGTCCACATGTGAACTCTTGGCCGAAAGAATGCGCCAAGTTTTTTACATGGCATCAGTCAAAAGAGACTGCGACATAAGGAGCAGGTCAACCGCTCGTTTGGATCACAACAGGAGCCAAAATTGTCATCAATCTATATTTACTTAGCTGTTGCACAGAAAACTCAAATAATACGAGATCAATAGTCACAGGCCTTGCTGCTAAAGTCCATCAGGAACATTATTTGTTTTTGCCGCTTAATTCAGCTCAGGTGCGTTGGAAATGTCTGCACGTGTTATCTCCCTGGAGAAACCCATTATCACTGGAACACTGGGAAGAAAGGGCCAAAAGGGAGGCGTACGTAGCTGACAGGATTCGAACCTGCGCGGGGAAACCCCAATGGATTTCAAGTCCATCGCCTTGACCACTCGGCCACAACTACTCAAAGATTGGAGGTGGGCTGCTTTCCTGGGATGACTGAACTTTGACAGCGTAAATCACACATCGGCCACAATGTCAGGGATCGTCAAGGAAGCTCCACATTAGAAATCTTGACCTAAACAGAGGGTAGACTTATTTACAGAACATGGGTCGAAACAAAAGGAGCTGTCAACCATTTTTTTTTTCATTTACAGGAAGCGCAATAATTATTAGGAATTATTACTAAAGTTGCTGTTGCACTGAAATTGGAATTCAAATGAGATAACGGACTTGTTTTATAGAGAGGCCAATGAATTTGACAACAATATTTAACCTTTCAAAAGTGCAATCGTTGTATTATACATTTTGTGAATACCAAAGTTGGACCTGAGACCCCCTATACTGTAGCGGCTAGGAGTCTCGCTCAGGGAATGCTGACCGGCAGCAAGCCTCTGCTGCTTTCCAATGCGAAATAACGAGGTGTAACGACCAAATTTGTGGGAGCCTGACTACTGGGTTATATAGTTTTCATTCTCGCTCCTTCCCGTCTTGACTCTCCCTGATGGTCTAGTGGCTAGGATTCGGCGCTCTCACCGCCGCGGCCCGGGTTCGATTCCCGGTCAGGGAATTAGATCACATTGATGCTCTCCAATAACAATCTCCTGCAACTGTTTCCTTGTGCTTTTAGATCTCCATCACATCATTCCACACTTTGACACACTTCAGTTGGGCTGATAAGTACAAATTCTATATGAACTGAAGATGAATAAATACACCTCTCTCAATGTTGAAAGATGTATAGAAGGGGGCCCGCTTTTGTTGCTCCCCATCACATTTTAAAGAACAACGTACAGTTGCCAATGTAGCAGCTGGTATAAAAACGGAGGATCCCAACTTGCATACAGACCCGGCTGATGGATTGACAGTTTTGAGGGGTTTTGCTGTAATTCATTGACTAAACCTCCAAGTCATGGGAAATGATTTAGAAGGCCTACTTGGACAATGCATTGGCTAGGAATTCAGGAGCGTTGGGAATGTCTGCATGCGTTATCTCCCTGGAGAAACCCATTATCACTGGAACACTGGGAAGAAAGGGCCAAAAGGGAGGGATACGTAGCTGGCAGGATTCCAACATGCGCGGGGAAACCCCAATGGATTTCGAGTCCATCGCCTTGACCACTCGGCCACAACTACTCAAAGACTCAAGCCGGGCTGCTTTCCAATGCGAAATAACGAGGTGTAACGACCAAACTTGTGGGAGCCTGACTACTGGGTTATATTGTTTTCATTCTCGTTGTTTCTTCTCTTGACTCTCCCTGATGGTCTAGTGGCTAGGATTCGGCGCTCTCACCGCCGCGGCCCGGGTTCGATTCTCGGTCAGGGAATTAGATCACATTGATGCTCTCCAATAACAATCTCCTGCAACTGTTTCCTTGTGCTTTTAGATCTCCATCACATCATTCCACACTTTGACACATTTCAGTTGGGCTGATAAGTACAAATTCTATATGAACTGAAGATGAATAAATACACCTCTCTCAATGTTGAAAGATGTATAGAAGGGGGCCCGCTTTTGTTGCTCCCCATCACATTTTAAAGAACAATGTACAGTTGCCAATGTAGCAGCTGGTATAAAAACGGAGGATCCCAACTTGCATACAGACCCGGCTGATGGATTGACAGTTTTGAGGGGTTTTGCTGTAATTCATTGACTAAACCTCCAAGTCATGGGAAATGATTTAGAAGGCCTACTTGGACAATGCATTGGCTAGGAATTCAGGAACGTTGGGAATGTCTGCATGCGTTATATCCCTGGAGAAACCCATTATCACTGGAACACTGGGAAGAAAGGGCCAAAAGGGAGGGATACGTAGCTGGCAGGATTCAAACCTGCGCGGGGAAACCCCAATGGATTTCGAGTCCATCGCCTTGACCACTCGGCCACAACTACTCAAAGACTCAAGCCGGGCTGCTTTCCAATGCGAAATAACGAGGTGTAACGACCAAACTTGTGGGAGCCTGACTACTGGGTTATATTGTTTTCATTCTCGTTCTTTCTCCTCTTGACTCTCCCTGATGGTCTAGTGGCTAGGATTCGGCGCTCTCACCGCCGCGGCCCAGGTCGATTCCCGGTCAGGGAATTTGCTGATTTTGATGCCCTCCAATAACAATCTCCTGCAACTGTTTCCTCGTTCTTTTAGATTTCCTTGACATCATTCCTGACTTTGACACGCTTCAGTTGGGCTGATGAGTACAAATTCTATATGTACTGAACATGAATAAATTCACCTCTCTCAATTTTGAAACATGTGTGGAAGGGGGGCCACTTTTGTTGCTCTGTAATTCACTGGCTAAACCTCCAAGTCATGGGAAATGATTTAGACGGCCTACTTGGACAATGCATTGCCTAGGAATCCCACAGAGGGGTCGTGGGCTATGCAAGCAGCTCTGCACCCATATATACCCCCGACACTTTGAAGCTACGTCTTCAAATGTCAGCTCCTTCCAGAGACATTACTGCATTTACCGGCGTCCTCGTGGCTTGGAGTGTTTACATTTCTCCCACATCTGAATCCACAAAGCCATATTGTTATTGTTCATCCCCAAACTCTGCCATTTGACCCCATACTTTCAGACCATGCGCTACGTGAATGCCTGTGTGTAACACCTCCCCTTAGGAAGCAAATCCCACCTTCCACTTGAACAATGGGAAAAAAGGGTCAAAGTTAAGGCTTACGTAGTAACAGGATGTGAACCTGCGCTGCTAATCTCCAGTGCACGTCGAGTCTATGGGGTTGAGCACGGGGACGAAACTGAATCCAACGGGAACATAGGATGCTGTCCTGGAACAGTTGGACTTTGACATATGAAGCCTCTAAGCGGGGATGACGTCAAGAACCGTCAGGGACAGTACACATGTGAACTCTTGGCCGAAAGAATGCGCCAAGTTTTTTACATGGCATCAGTCAAAAGAGACTGCGACATAAGGAGCAGGTCAACCGCTCGATTGGATCACAACAGGAGCCAAAATTGTCATCAATCTATATTTACTTAGCTGTTGCACAGAAAACTCAAATAATACGAGATCAATAGTCACAGGCCTTGCTGCTAAAGTCCATCAGGAACATTATTTGTTTTTGCCGCTTAATTCAGCTCAGGTGCGTTGGAAATGTTTGCACGTGTTATCTCCCTGGAGAAACCCATTATCACTGGAACACTGAGAAGAAAGGGAGGCATACGTAGCTGACAGGATTCGAACCTGCGCAGGGAAACCCCAATGGATTTCGAGTCCATCGCCTTGACCACTCGGCCACAACTACTCAAAGACTCAAGCCGGGCTGCTTTCCAATGCGAAATAACGAGGTGTAACGACCAAACTTGTGGGAGCCTGACTACTGGGTTATATTGTTTTCATTCTTGTTCTTTCTTCTCTTGACTCTCCCTGATGGTCTAGTGGCTAGGATTCGGCGCTCTCACCGCCGCGGCCCGGGTTCGATTCCCGGTCAGGGAATTTGCTCATTTTGATGCTCTCCAATAACAATCTGCTGCAACTGTTTCCTCGTTCTTTTAGATTTCCTTGACATCATTCCTCACTTTGACACGCTTCAGTTGGGCTGATGAGTACAAATTCTATATGTGCTGAACATGAATAAATACACCTCTCTCCATTTTGAAACATGTGTGGAAGGGGGGCCACTTTTGTTGCTCTGTAATTCACTGGCTAAACCTCCAAGTCATGGGAAATGATTTAGACGGCCTACTTGGACAATGCATTGCCTAGGAATCTTACAGAGGGGTCGTGGGCTATGCAAGCAGCTCTGCACCCATATATACCCCAGACACTTTGAAGCTACGTCTTCAAATGTCAGCTCCTTCAAGAGACATTACTGCATTTACCGGCGTCCTCGTGGCTTGGAGTGTTTACATTTCTCCCACATCTGAATCCACAAAGCCATATTGTTATTGTTCATCCCCAAACTCTGCCATTTGACCCCATACTTTCAGACCATGCGCTACGTGAATGCCTGTGTGTAACACCTCCCCTTAGGAAGCAAATCCCACCTTCCACTTGAACAATGGGAAAAAAGGGTCAAAGTTAAGGCTTACGTAGTAACAGGATGTGAACCTGCGCTGGTAATCTCCAGTGCACGTCGAGTCTATGGGGTTGAGCACGGGGACCAAACTGCATCCAACGGGAACATAGGATGCTGTCCCGGAACAGTTGGACGTTGACATATGAAGCCTCTAAGCGGGGATGACGTCAAGCACCGTCAAAGACAGTCCACATGTGAACTCTTGGCCGAAAGAATGCGCCAAGTTTTTTACATGGCATCAGTCAAAAGAGACTGCGACATAAGGAGCAGGTCAACCGCTCGTTTGGATCACAACAGGAGCCAAAATTGTCATCAATCTATATTTACTTAGCTGTTGCACAGAAAACTCAAATAATACGAGATCAATAGTCACAGGCCTTGCTGCTAAAGTCCATCTGGAACATTATTTGTTTTTGCCGCTTAATTCAGCTCAGGTGCGTTGGAAATGTCTGCACGTGTTATCTCCCTGGAGAAACCCATTATCACTGGAACACTGGGAAGAAAGGGCCAAAAGGGAGGCGTACGTAGCTGACAGGATTCGAACCTGCGCGGGGAAACCCCAATGGATTTCAAGTCCATCGCCTTGACCACTCGGCCACAACTACTCAAAGATTGGAGGTGGGCTGCTTTCCTGGGATGACTGAACTTTGACAGCGTAAATCACACATCGGCCACAATGTCAGGGAGCGTCAAGGAAGCTCCACATTAGAAATCTTGACCTAAACAGAGGGTAGACTTATTTACAGAACATGGGTCGAAACAAAAGGAGCTGTCAACCATTTTTTTTTCATTTACAGGAGGCGCAATAATTATTAGGAATTATTACTAAAGTTGCTGTTGCACTGAAAATGGAATTCAAATGAGATAACGGACTTGTTTTATAGAGAGGCCAATGAATTTGACAACAATATTTAACCTTTCAAAAGTGCAATCGTTGTATTATACATTTTGTGAATACCAAAGTTGGACCTGAGACCCCCTATACTGTAGCGGCTAGGAGTCTCGCTCAGGGAATGCTGACCGGCAGCAAGCCTCTGCTGCTTTCCAATGCGAAATAACGAGGTGTAAGGACCAAATTTGTGGGAGCCTGACTACTGGGTTATATAGTTTTCATTCTCGCTCCTTCCCTTCTTGACTCTCCCTGATGGTCTAGTGGCTAGGATTCGGCGCGCTCACCGCCGCGGCCCGGGTTCGATTCCCGGTCAGGGAATTAGATCACATTGATGCTCTCCAATAACAATCTCCTGCAACTGTTTCCTTGTGCTTTTAGATCTCCATCACATCATTCCACACTTTGACACATTTCAGTTGGGCTGATAAGTACAAATTCTATATGAACTGAAGATGAATAAATACACCTCTCTCAATGTTGAAAGATGTATAGAAGGGGGCCCGCTTTTGTTGCTCCCCATCACATTTTAAAGAACAACGTACAGTTGCCAATGTAGCAGCTGGTATAAAAACGGAGGATCCCAACTTGCATACAGACCCGGCTGATGGATTGACAGTTTTGAGGGGTTTTGCTGCAACTGTTTCCTTGTGCTTTTAGATCTCCATCACATCATTCCACACTTTGACACATTTCAGTTGGGCTGATAAGTACAAATTCTATATGAACTGAAGATGAATAAATACACCTCTCTCAATGTTGAAAGATGTATAGAAGGGGGCCCGCTTTTGTTGCTCCCCATCACATTTTAAAGAACAACGTACAGTTGCCAATGTAGCAGCTGGTATAAAAACGGAGGATCCCAACTTGCATACAGACCCGGCTGATGGATTGACAGTTTTGAGGGGTTTTGCTGTAATTCATTGACTAAACCTCCAAGTCATGGGAAATGATTTAGAAGGCCTACTTGGACAATGCATTGGCTAGGAATTCAGGAGCGTTGGGAATGTCTGCATGCGTTATCTCCCTGGAGAAACCCATTATCACTGGAACACTGGGAAGAAAGGGCCAAAAGGGAGGGATACGTAGCTGGCAGGATTCCAACCTGCACGGGGAAACCCCAATGGATTTCGAGTCCATCGCCTTGACCACTCGGCCACAACTACTCAAAGACTCAAGCCGGGCTGCTTTCCAATGCGAAATAACGAGGTGTAACGACCAAACTTGTGGGAGCCTGACTACTGGGTTATATTGTTTTCATTCTCGTTCTTTCTCCTCTTGACTCTCCCTGATGGTCTAGTGGCTAGGATTCGGCGCTCTCACCGCCGCGGCCCGGGTTCGATTCCCGGTCAGGGAATTCGCTCATTTTGATGCCCTCCAATAACAATCTCCTGCAACTGTTTCCTCGTTCTTTTAGATTTCCTTGACATCATTCCTCACTTTGACACGCTTCAGTTGGGCTGATGAGTACAAATTCTATATGTACTGAACATGAATAAATTCACCTCTCTCAATTTTGAAACATGTGTGGAAGGGGGGCCACTTTTGTTGCTCTGTAATTCACTGGCTAAACCTCCAAGTCATGGGAAATGATTTAGACGGCCTACTTGGACAATGCATTGCCTAGGAATCCCACAGAGGGGTCGTGGGCTATGCAAGCAGCTCTGCACCCATATATACCCCCGACACTTTGAAGGTACGTCTTCAAATGTCAGCTCCTTCCAGAGACATTACTGCATTTACCGGCGTCCTCGTGGCTTGGAGTGTTTACATTTCTCCCACATCTGAATCCACAAAGCCATATTGTTATTGTTCATCCCCAAACTCTGCCATTTGACCCCATACTTTCAGACCATGCGCTACGTGAATGCCTGTGTGTAACACCTCCCCTTAGGAAGCAAATCCCACCTTCCACTTGAACAATGGGAAAAAAGGGTCAAAGTTAAGGCTTACGTAGTAACAGGATGTGAACCTGCGCTGGTAATCTCCAGTGCACGTCGAGTCTATGGGGTTGAGCACGGGGACCAAACTGCATCCAACGGGAACATAGGATGCTGTCCCGGAACAGTTGGACGTTGACATATGAAGCCTCTAAGCGGGGATGACGTCAAGCACCGTCAAAGACAGTCCACATGTGAACTCTTGGCCGAAAGAATGCGCCAAGTTTTTTACATGGCATCAGTCAAAAGAGACTGCGACATAAGGAGCAGGTCAACCGCTCGTTTGGATCACAACAGGAGCCAAAATTGTCATCAATCTATATTTACTTAGCTGTTGCACAGAAAACTCAAATAATACGAGATCAATAGTCACAGGCCTTGCTGCTAAAGTCCATCAGCTTAATTCAGCTCAGGTGCGTTGGAAATGTCTGCACGTGTTATCTCCCTGGAGAAACCCATTATCACTGGAACACTGGGAAGAAAGGGCCAAAAGGGAGGCGCACGTAGCTGACAGGATTCGAACCTGCGCGGGGAAACCCCAATGGATTTCAAGTCCATCGCCTTGACCACTCGGCAAAAACTACTCAAAGATTGGAGGTGGGCTGCTTTCCTGGGATGACTGAACTTTGACAGCGTAAATCACACATCGGCCACAATGTCAGGGAGCGTCAAGGAAGCTCCACATTAGAAATCTTGACCTAAACAGAGGGTAGACTTATTTACAGAACATGGGTCGAAACAAAAGGAGCTGTCAACCATTTTTTTTTTCATTTACAGGAGGCGCAATAATTATTAGGAATTGTTACTAAAGTTGCTGTTGCACTGAAAATGGAATTCAAATGAGATAACGGACTTGTTTTATAGAGAGGCCAATGAATTTGACAACAATATTTAACCTTTCAAAAGTGCAATCGTTGTATTATACATTTTGTGAATACCAAAGTTGGACCTGAGACCCCCTATACTGTAGCGGCTAGGAGTCTCGCTCAGGGAATGCTGACCGGCAGCAAGCCTCTGCTGCTTTCAAATGCGAAATAACGAGGTGTAAGGACCAAATTTGTGGGAGCCTGACTACTGGGTTATATAGTTTTCATTCTCGTTCTTTCTCCTCTTGACTCTCCCTGATGGTCTAGTGGCTAGGATTCGGCGCTCTCACCGCCGTGGCCCGGGTTCGATTCCCGGTCAGGGAATTAGATCACATTGATGCTCTCCAATAACAATCTCCTGCAACTGTTTCCTTGTGCTTTTAGATCTCCATGACATCATTCCACACTTTGACACACTTCAGTTGGGCTGATAAGTACAAATTCTATATGAACTGAAGATGAATAAATACACCTCTCTCAATGTTGAAAGATGTATAGAAGGGGGGCCCGCTTTTGTTGCTCCCCATCACATTTTAAAGAACAACGTACAGTTGCCAATGTAGCAGCTGGTATAAAAACGGAGGATCCCAACTTGCATACAGACCCGGCTGATGGATTGACAGTTGTAATTCATTGACTAAACCTCCAAGTCATGGGAAATGATTTAGAAGACCTACTTGGACAATGCATTGGCTAGGAATTCAGGAGCGTTGGGAATGTCTGCATGCGTTATCTCCCTGGAGAAACCCATTATCACTGGAACACTGGGAAGAAAGGGCCAAAAGGGAGGGATACGTAGCTGGCAGGATTCCAACCTGCGCGGGGAAACCCCAATGGATTTCGAGTCCATCGCCTTGACCACTCGGCCACAACTACTCAAAGACTCAAGCCGGGCTGCTTTCCAATGCGAACTAACGAGGTGTAACGACCAAACTTGTGGGAGCCTGACTACTGGGTTATATTGTTTTCATTCTCGTTCTTTCTCCTCTTGACTCTCCCTGATGGTCTACTGGCTAGGATTCGGCGCTCTCACCGCCGCGGCCAGGATTCGATTCCCGGTCAGGGAAGTTGCTCATTTTGATGCTCTCCAATAACAATCTCCTGCAACTGTTTCCTCGTTCTTTTAGATTTCCTTGACATCATTCCTCACTTTGACACGCTTCAGTTGGGCTGATGAGTACAAATTCTATATGTGCTGAACATGAATAAATACACCTCTCTCCATTTTGAAACATGTGTGGAAGGGGGGCCACTTTTGTTGCTCTGTAATTCACTGGCTAAACCTCCAAGTCATGGGAAATGATTTAGACGGCCTACTTGGACAATGCATTGCCTAGGAATCCCACAGAGGGGTCGTGGGCTATGCAAGCAGCTCTGCACCCATATATACCCCCGACACTTTGAAGCTACGTCTTCAAATGTCAGCTCCTTCCAGAGACATTACTGCATTTACCGGCGTCCTCGTGGCTTGGAGTGTTTACATTTCTCCCACATCTGAATCCACAAAGCCATATTGTTATTGTTCATCCCCAAACTCTGCCATTTGACCCCATACTTTCAGACCATGCGCTACGTGAATGCCTGTGTGTAACACCTCCCCTTAGGAAGCAAATCCCACCTTCCACTTGAACAATGGGAAAAAAGGGTCAAAGTTAAGGCTTACGTAGTAACAGGATGTGAACCTGCGCTGGTAATCTCCAGTGCACGTCGAGTCTATGGGGTTGAGCACGGGGACCAAACTTCATCCAACGGGAACATAGGATGCTGTCCCGGAACAGTTGGACGTTTACATATGAAGCCTCTAAGCGGGGATGACGTCAAGCACCGTCAAAGACAGTCCACATGTGAACTCTTGGCCGAAAGAATGCGCCAAGTTTTTTACATGGCATCAGTCAAAAGAGACTGCGACATAAGGAGCAGGTCAACCGCTCGTTTGGATCACAACAGGAGCCAAAATTGTCATCAATCTATATTTACTTAGCTGTTGCACAGAAAACTCAAATAATACGAGATCAATAGTCACAGGCCTTGCTGCTAAAGTCCATCAGGAACATTATTTGTTTTTGCCGCTTAATTCAGCTCAGGTGCGTTGGAAATGTCTGCACGTGTTATCTCCCTGGAGAAACCCATTATCACTGGAACACTGGGAAGAAAGGGCCAAAAGGGAGGCGTACGTAGCTGACAGGATTCGAACCTGCGCGGGGAAACCCCAATGGATTTCAAGTCCATCGCCTTGACCACTCGGCCACAACTACTCAAAGATTGGAAGTGGGCTGCTTTCCTGGGATGACTGAACTTTGACAGCGTAAATCACACATCGGCCACAATGTCAGGGAGCGTCAAGGAAGCTCCACATTAGAAATCTTGACCTAAACAGAGGGTAGACTTATTTACAGAACATGGGTCGAAACAAAAGGAGCTGTCAACCATTTTTTTTTTCATTTACAGGAGGCGCAATAATTATTAGGAATTATTACTAAAGTTGCTGTTGCACTGAAAATGGAATTCAAATGAGATAACGGACTTGTTTTATAGAGAGGCCAATGAATTTGACAACAATATTTAACTTTTCAAAAGTGCAATCGTTGTATTATACATTTTGTGAATACCAAAGTTGGACCTGAGACCCCCTATACTGTAGCGGCTAGGAGTCTCGCTCAGGGAATGCTGACCGGCAGCAAGCCTCTGCTGCTTTCCAATGCGAAATAACGAGGTGTAACGACCAAATTTGTGGGAGCCTGACAGCCTGTCAGGGAGCGTCAAGGAAGCTCCACATTAGAAATCTTGACCTAAACAGAGGGTAGACTTATTTTCAGAACATGGGTCGAAACAAAAAGAGCTGTCAACCATTTCTTTTTTTTCATTTACAGGAGGCGCAATAATTATTAGGAATTATTACTAAAGTTGCTGTTGCACTGAAAATGGAATTCAAATGAGATAACGGACTTGTTTTATAGAGAGGCCAATGAATTTGACAACAATATTTAACTTTTCAAAAGTGCAATCGTTGTATTATACATTTTGTGAATACCAAAGTTGGACCTGAGACCCCCTATACTGTAGCGGCTAGGAGTCTCGCTCAGGGAATGCTGACCGGCAGCAAGCCTCTGCTGCATTCAAATGCGAAATAACGAGGTGTAACGACCAAATTTGTGGGAGCCTGACTACTGGGTTATATAGTTTTCATTCTCGCTCCTTCCCGTCTTGACTCTCCCTGATGGTCTAGTGGCTAGGATTCGGCGCTCTCACCGGCCGCGGCCTGGGTTCGATTCCCGGTCAGGGAATTAGATCACATTGATGCTCTCCAATAACAATCTCCTGCAACTGTTTCCTTGTGCTTTTAGATCTCCATCACATCATTCCACACTTTGACACATTTCAGTTGGGCTGATAAGTACAAATTCTATATGAACTGAAGATGAATAAATACACCTCTCTCAATGTTGAAAGATGTATAGAAGGGGGCCCGCTTTTGTTGCTCCCCATCACATTTTAAAGAACAACGTACAGTTGCCAATGTAGCAGCTGGTATAAAAACGGAGGATCCCAACTTGCATACAGACCCGGCTGATGGATTAACAGTTTTGAGGGGTTTTGCTGTAATTCATTGACTAAACCTCCAAGTCATGGGAAATGATTTAGAAGGCCTACTTGGACAATGCATTGGCTAGGAATTCAGGAGCGTTGGGAATGTCTGCATGCGTTATCTCCCTGGAGAAACCCATTATCACTGGAACACTGGGAAGAAAGGGCCAAAAGGGAGGGATACGTAGCTGGCAGGATTCCAACCTGCGCGGGGAAACCCCAATGGATTTCGAGTCCATCGCCTTGACCACTCGGCCACAACTACTCAAAGACTCAAGCCGGGCTGCTTTCCAATGCGAAATAACGAGGTGTAACGACCAAATTTGTGGGAGCCTGACTACTGGGTTATATAGTTTTCATTCTCGTTCTTTCTCCTCTTGACTCTCCCTGATGGTCTAGTGGCTAGGATTCGGCGCTCTCACCGCCGCGGCCAGGATTCGATTCCCGGTCAGGGAAGTTGCTCATTTTGATGCTCTCCAATAACAATCTCCTGCAACTGTTTCCTCGTTCTTTTAGATTTCCTTGACATCATTCCTCACTTTGACACGCTTCAGTTGGGCTGATGAGTACAAATTCTATATGTGCTGAACATGAATAAATACACCTCTCTCCATTTTGAAACATGTGTGGAAGGGGGGCCACTTTTGTTGCTCTGTAATTCACTGGCTAAACCTCCAAGTCATGGGAAATGATTTAGACGGCCTACTTGGACAATGCATTGCCTAGGAATCCCACAGAGGGGTCGTGGGCTATGCAAGCAGCTCTGCACCCATATATACCCCCGACACTTTGAAGCTACGTCTTCAAATGTCAGCCTCTTCCAGAGACATTACTGCATTTACCGGCGTCCTCGTGGCTTGGAGTGTTTACATTTCTCCCACATCTGAATCCACAAAGCCATATTGTTATTGTTCATCCCCAAACTCTGCCATTTGACCCCATACTTTCAGACCATGCGCTACGTGAATGCCTGTGTGTAACACCTCCCCTTAGGAAGCAAATCCCACCTTCCACTTGAACAATGGGAAAAAAGGGTCAAAGTTAAGGCTTACGTAGTAACAGGATGTGAACCTGCGCTGGTAATCTCCAGTGCACGTCGAGTCTATGGGGTTGAGCACGGGGACCAAACTTCATCCAACGGGAACATAGGATGCTGTCCCGGAACAGTTGGACGTTTACATATGAAGCCTCTAAGCGGGGATGACGTCAAGCACCGTCAAAGACAGTCCACATGTGAACTCTTGGCCGAAAGAATGCGCCAAGTTTTTTACATGGCATCAGTCAAAAGAGACTGCGACATAAGGAGCAGGTCAACCGCTCGTTTGGATCACAACAGGAGCCAAAATTGTCATCAATCTATATTTACTTAGCTGTTGCACAGAAAACTCAAATAATACGAGATCAATAGTCACAGGCCTTGCTGCTAAAGTCCATCAGGAACATTATTTGTTTTTGCCGCTTAATTCAGCTCAGGTGCGTTGGAAATGTCTGCACGTGTTATCTCCCTGGAGAAACCCATTATCACTGGAACACTGGGAAGAAAGGGCCAAAAGGGAGGCGTACGTAGCTGACAGGATTCGAACCTGCGCGGGGAAACCCCAATGGATTTCAAGTCCATCGCCTTGACCACTCGGCCACAACTACTCAAAGATTGGAAGTGGGCTGCTTTCCTGGGATGACTGAACTTTGACAGCGTAAATCACACATCGGCCACAATGTCAGGGAGCGTCAAGGAAGCTCCACATTAGAAATCTTGACCTAAACAGAGGGTAGACTTATTTACAGAACATGGGTCGAAACAAAAGGAGCTGTCAACCATTTTTTTTTTCATTTACAGGAGGCGCAATAATTATTAGGAATTATTACTAAAGTTGCTGTTGCACTGAAAATGGAATTCAAATGAGATAACGGACTTGTTTTATAGAGAGGCCAATGAATTTGACAACAATATTTAACTTTTCAAAAGTGCAATCGTTGTATTATACATTTTGTGAATACCAAAGTTGGACCTGAGACCCCCTATACTGTAGCGGCTAGGAGTCTCGCTCAGGGAATGCTGACCGGCAGCAAGCCTCTGCTGCTTTCCAATGCGAAATAACGAGGTGTAACGACCAAATTTGTGGGAGCCTGACTACTGGGTTATATAGTTTTCATTCTCGCTCCTTCCCGTCTTGACTCTCCCTGATGGTCTAGTGGCTAGGATTCGGAGCTCTCACCGCCGCGGCCCGGGTTCGATTCCCGGTCAGGGAATTAGATCACATTGATGCTCTCCAATAACAATCTCCTGCAACTTTTTCCTTGTGCTTTTAGATCTCCATCACATCATTCCACACTTTGACACACTTCAGTTGGGCTGATAAGTACAAATTCTATATGAACTGAAGATGAATAAATACACCTCTCTCAATGTTGAAAGATGTATAGAAGGGGGCCCGCTTTTGTTGCTCCCCATCACATTTTAAAGAACAACGTACAGTTGCCAATGTAGCAGCTGGTATAAAAACGGAGGATCCCAACTTGCATACAGACCCGGCTGATGGATTGACAGTTTTGAGGGGTTTTGCTGTAATTCATTGACTAAACCTCCAAGTCATGGGAAATGATTTAGAAGGCCTACTTGGACAATGCATTGGCTAGGAATTCAGGAGCGTTGGGAATGTCTGCATGCGTTATCTCCCTGGAGAAACCCATTATCACTGGAACACTGGGAAGAAAGGGCCAAAAGGGAGGGATACGTAGCTGGCAGGATTCCAACCTGTGCGGGGAAACCCCAATGGATTTCGAGTCCATCGCCTTGACCACTCGGCCACAACTACTCAAAGACTCAAGCCGGGCTGCTTTCCAATGCGAAATAACGAGGTGTAACGACCAAACTTTTGGGAGCCTGACTACTGGGTTATATTGTTTTCATTCTCGTTCTTTCTCCTCTTGACTCTCCCTGATGGTCTAGTGGCTAGGATTCGGCGCTCTCAACGCCGCGGCCCTGGTTCGATTCCCAGTCAGGGAATTTGCTGATTTTGATGCTCTCCAATAACAATCTCCTGCAACTGTTTCCTCGTTCTTTTAGATTTCCTTGACATCATTCCTCACTTTGACACGCTTCAGTTGGGCTGATGAGTACAAATTCTATATGTACTGAACATGAATAAATTCACCTCTCTCAATTTTGAAACATGTGTGGAAGGGGGGCCACTTTTGTTGCTCTGTAATTCACTGGCTAAACCTCCAAGTCATGGGAAATGATTTAGACGGCCTACTTGGACAATGCATTGCCTAGGAATCCCACAGAGGGGTCGTGGGCTATGCAAGCAGCTCTGCACCCATATATACCCCCGACACTTTGAAGGTACGTCTTCAAATGTCAGCTCCTTCCAGAGACATTACTGCATTTACCGGCGTCCTCGTGGCTTGGAGTGTTTACATTTCTCCCACATCTGAATCCACAAAGCCATATTGTTATTGTTCATCCCCAAACTCTGCCATTTGACCCCATACTTTCAGACCATGCGCTACGTGAATGCCTGTGTGTAACACCTCCCCTTAGGAAGCAAATCCCACCTTCCACTTGAACAATGGGAAAAAAGGGTCAAAGTTAAGGCTTACGTAGTAACAGGATTTGAACCTGCGCTGGTGAACTCTTGGCCTCTAGAAAGCACGCGCCAAGTTTTTTACATGGCATCAGTCAAAAGAGACTGCGACATAAGGAGCAGGTCAACCGCTCGTTTGGATCACAACAGGAGCCAAAATTGTCATCAATCTATATTTACTTAGCTGTTGCACAGAAAACTCAAATAATACGAGATCAATAGTCACAGGCCTTGCTGCTAAAGTCCATCAGGAACATTATTTGTTTTTGCCGCTTAATTCAGCTCAGGTGCGTTGGAAATGTCTGCACGTGTTATCTCCCTGGAGAAACCCATTATCACTGGAACACTGGGAAGAAAGGGCCAAAAGGGAGGCATACGTAGCTGACAGGATTCTAACCTGCGCGGGGAAACCCCAATGGATTTCAAGTCCATCGCCTTGACCACTCGCCCACAACTACTCAAAGATTTGAGATGGGTTGCTTTCCTGGGATGACTGAACTTTGACAGCGCAAATCACACATCGGCCACAATGTCAGGGAGCGTCAAGGAAGCTCCACATTAGAAATCTTGACCTAAACAGAGGGTAGACTTATTTACAGAACATGGGTCGAAACAAAAGGAGCTGTCAACCATTTTTGTTTCATTTACAGGAGGCGCAATAATTATTAGGAATTATTACTAAAGTTGCTGTTGCAGTGAAAATGGAATTCAAATGAGATAACGGACTTGTTTTATAGAGAGGCCAATGAATTTGACAACAATATTTAACCTTTCAAAAGTGCAATCGTTGTATTATACATTTTGTGAATACCAAAGTTGGACCTGAGACCCCCTATGCTGTAGCGGCTAGGTGTCTCGCTCAGGGAATACTGACCGGCAGCAAGCCTCTGCTGCTTTCAAATGCGAACTAACGAGGTGTAACGACCAAACTTGTGGGAGCCTGACTACTGGGTTATATTGTTTTCATTCTCGTTCTTTCTCCTCTTGACTCTCCCTGATGGTCTAGTGGCTAGGATTCGGCGCTCTCACCGCCGCGGCCAGGATTCGATTCCCGGTCAGGGAAGTTGCTCATTTTGATGCTCTCCAATAACAATCTCCTGCAACTGTTTCCTCGTTCTTTTAGATTTCCTTGACATCATTCCTCACTTTGAAACGCTTCAGTTGGGCTGATGAGTACAAATTCTATATGTGCTGAACATGAATAAATACACCTCTCTCCATTTTGAAACATGTGTGGAAGGGGGGCCACTTTTGTTGCTCTGTAATTCACTGGCTAAACCTCCAAGTCATGGGAAATGATTTAGACGGCCTACTTGGACAATGCATTGCCTAGGAATCCCACAGAGGGGTCGTGGGCTATGCAAGCAGCTCTGCACCCATATATACCCCCGACACTTTGAAGCTACGTCTTCAAATGTCAGCTCCTTCCAGAGATATTACTGCATTTACCGGCGTCCTCGTGGCTTGGAGTGTTTACATTTCTCCCACATCTGAATCCACAAAGCCATATTGTTATTGTTCATCCCCAAACTCTGCCATTTGACCACATACTTTCAGACCATGCGCTACGTGAATGCGTGTGTGTAGCACCTCCCCTTAGGAAGTAAATCCCACCTTCCACTTGAACAATGGGAAAAAAGGGTCAAAGTTAAGGCTTACGTAGTAACAGGATGTGAACCTGCGCTGGTAATCTCCAGTGCACGTCGAGTCTATGGGGTTGAGCACGGGGACGAAACTGCTTCCAACGGGAACATAGGATGCTGTCCCGGAACTGTTGGACTTTGACATATGAAGCCTCTAAGCGGGGATGACGTCAAGCACCGTCAAAGACAGTCCACATGTGAACTCTTGGCCGAAAGAATGCGCCAAGTTTTTTACATGGCATCAGTCAAAAGAGACTGCGACATAAGGAGCAGGTCAACCGCTCGTTTGGATCACAACAGGAGCCAAAATTGTCATCAATCTATATTTACTTAGCTGTTGCACAGTAAACTCAAATAATACGAGATCAATAGTCACAGGCCTTGCTGCTAAAGTCCATCAGGAACATTATTTGTTTTTGCCGCTTAATTCAGCTCAGGTGCGTTGGAAATGTCTGCACGTGTTATCTCCCTGGAAAAACCCATTATCACTGGAACACTGGGAAGAAAGGGCCAAAAGGGAGGCGTACGTAGCTGACAGGATTCGAACCTGCGCGGGGAAACCCCAGTGGATTTCAAGTCCATCGCCTTGACCACTCGGCCACAACTACTCAAAAATTGGAGGTGGGCTGCTTTCCTGGGATGACTGAACTTTGACAGCGTAAATCACACATCGGCCACAATGTCAGGGAGCGTCAAGGAAGCTCCACATTAGAAATCTTGACCTAAACAGAGGGTAGACTTATTTACAGAACATGGGTCGAAACAAAAGGAGCTGTCAACCATTTTTTTTCATTTACAGGAGGCACAATAATTATTAGGAATTATTACTAAAGTTGCTGTTGCAGTGAAAATGGAATTCAAATGAGATAACGGACTTGTTTTATAGAGAGGCCAATGAATTTGACAACAATATTTAACCTTTCAAAAGTGCAATCGTTGTATTATACATTTTGTGAATACCAAAGTTGGACCTGAGACCCCCTATGCTGTAGCGGCTAGGTGTCTCGCTCAGGGAATGCTGACCGGCAGCAAGCCTCTGCTGCTTTCAAATGCGAAATAACGAGGTGTAACGACCAAATTTGTGGGAGCCTGACTACTGGGTTATATAGTTTTCATTCTCGTTCTTTCTCCTCTTGACTCTCCCTGATGGTCTAGTGGCTAGGATTCGGCGCTCTCACCGCCGCGGCCAGGATTCGATTCCCGGTCAGGGAAGTTGCTCATTTTGATGCTCTCCAATAACAATCTCCTGCAACTGTTTCCTCGTTCTTTTAGATTTACTTGACATCATTCCTCACTTTGACACGCTTCAGTTGGGCTGATGAGTACAAATTCTATATGTGCTGAACATGAATAAATACACCTCTCTCCATTTTGAAACATGTGTGGAAGGGGGGCCACTTTTGTTGCTCTGTAATTCACTGGCTAAACCTCCAAGTCATGGGAAATGATTTAGACGGCCTACTTGGACAATGCATTGCCTAGGAATCTTACAGAGGGGTCGTGGGCTATGCAAGCAGCTCTGCACCCATATATACCCCAGACACTTTGAAGCTACGTCTTCAAATGTCAGCTCCTTCAAGAGACATTACTGCATTTACCGGCGTCCTCGTGGCTTGGAGTGTTTACATTTCTCCCACATCTGAATCCACAAAGCCATATTGTTATTGTTCATCCCCAAACTCTGCCATTTCACCCCATAGTTTCAGACCATGCGCTACGTGAATGCCTGTGTGTAACACCTCCCCTTAGGAAGCAAATCCCACCTTCCACTTGAACAATGGGAAAAAAGGGTCAAAGTTAAGGCTTACGTAGTAACAGGATGTGAACCTGCGCTGGTAATCTCCAGTGCACGTCGAGTCTATGGGGTTGAGCACGGGGACCAAACTGCATCCAACGGGAACATAGGATGCTGTCCCGGAACAGTTGGACTTTGACATATGAAGCCTCTAAGCGGGGATGACGTCAAGCACCCTCAAAGACAGTCCACATGTGAACTCTTGGCCGAAAGAACGCGCCAAGTTTTTTACATGGCATCAGTCAAAAGAGACTGCGACATAAGGAGTAGGTCAACCGCTCGTTTGGATCACAACAGGAGCCAAAATTGTCATCAATCTATATTTACTTAGCTGTTGCACAGAAAACTCAAATAATACGAGATCAATAGTCACAGGCCTTGCTGCTAAAGTCCATCAGGAACATTATTTGTTTTTGCCGCTTAATTCAGCTCAGGTGCGTTGGAAATGTCTGCACGTGTTTTCTCCCTGGAGAAACCTATTATCACTGGAACACTGGGAAGAAAGGGCCAAAAGGGAGGCATACGTAGCTGACAGGATTCGAACCTGCGCGGGGAAACCCCAATGGATTTCAAGTCCATCGCCTTGACCACTCGGCCACAACTACTCAAAGATTGGAGGTGGGCTGCTTTCCTGGGATGACTGAACTTTGACAGCGTAAATCACACATCGGCCACAATGTCAGGGAGCGTCAAGGAAGCTCCACATTAGAAATCTTGACCTAAACAGAGGGTAGACTTATTTACAGAACATGGGTAGAAACAAAAGGAGCTGTCAACCATTTTTTTTTCATTTACAGGAGGCGCAATAATTATTAGGAATTATTACTAAAGTTGCTGTTGCACTGAAAATGGAATTCAAATGAGATAACGGACTTGTTTTATAGAGAGGCCAATGAATTTGACAACAATATTTAACCTTTCAAAAGTGCAATCGTTGTATTATACATTTTGTGAATACCAAAGTTGGACCTGAGACCCCCTATACTGTAGCGGCTAGGAGTCTCGCTCAGGGAATGCTGACCGGCAGCAAGCCTCTGCTGCTTTCCAATGCGAAATAACGAGGTGTAAGGACCAAATTGGTGGGAGCCTGACTACTGGGTTATATAGTTTTCATTCTCGCTCCTTCCCTTCTTTACTCTCCCTGATGGTCTAGTGGCTAGGATTCGGCGCTCTCACCGCCGCGGCCCGGGTTCGATTCCCGGTCAGGGAATTAGATCACATTGATGCTCTCCAATAACAATCTCCTGCAACTGTTTCCTTGTGCTTTTAGATCTCCATCACATCATTCCACACTTTGACACATTTCAGTTGGGCTGATAAGTACAAATTCTATATGAACTGAAGATGAATAAATACACCTCTCTCAATGTTGAAAGATGTATAGAAGGGGGCCCGCTTTTGTTGCCCCCCATCACATTTTAAAGAACAACGTACAGTTGCCAATGTAGCAGCTGGTATAAAAACGGAGGATCCCAACTTGCATACAGACCCGGCTGATGGATTGACAGTTTTTAGGGGTTTTGCTGTAATTCATTGACTAAACCTCCAAGTCATGGGAAATGATTTAGAAGGCCTACTTGGACAATGCATTGGCTAGGAATTCAGGAGCGTTGGGAATGTCTGCATGCGTTATCTCCCTGGAGAAACCCATTATCACTGGAACACTGGGAAGAAAGGGCCAAAAGGGAGGGATACGTAGCTGGCAGGATTCCAACCTGCGCGGGGAAACCCCAATGGATTTCGAGTCCATCGCCTTGACCACTCGGCCACAACTACTCAAAGACTCAAGCCGGGCTGCTTTCCAATGCGAAATAACGAGGTGTAACGACCAAATTTGTGGGAGCCTGACTACTGGGTTATATAGTTTTCATTCTCGTTCTTTCTCCTCTTGACTCTCCCTGATGGTCTAGTGGCTAGGATTCGGCGCTCTCACCGCCGCGGCCAGGATTCGATTCCCGGTCAGGGAAGTTGCTCATTTTGATGCTCTCCAATAACAATCTCCTGCAACTGTTTCCTCGTTCTTTTAGATTTCCTTGACATCATTCCTCACTTTGACACGCTTCAGTTGGGCTGATGAGTACAAATTCTATATGTGCTGAACATGAATAAATACACCTCTCTCCATTTTGAAACATGTGTGGAAGGGGGGCCACTTTTGTTGCTCTGTAATTCACTGGCTAAACCTCCAAGTCATGGGAAATGATTTAGACGGCCTACTTGGACAATGCATTGCCTAGGAATCCCACAGAGGGGTCGTGGGCTATGCAAGCAGCTCTGCACCCATATATACCCCCGACACTTTGAAGCTACGTCTTCAAATGTCAGCCTCTTCCAGAGACATTACTGCATTTACCGGCGTCCTCGTGGCTTGGAGTGTTTACATTTCTCCCACATCTGAATCCACAAAGCCATATTGTTATTGTTCATCCCCAAACTCTGCCATTTGACCCCATACTTTCAGACCATGCGCTACGTGAATGCCTGTGTGTAACACCTCCCCTTAGGAAGCAAATCCCACCTTCCACTTGAACAATGGGAAAAAAGGGTCAAAGTTAAGGCTTACGTAGTAACAGGATGTGAACCTGCGCTGGTAATCTCCAGTGCACGTCGAGTCTATGGGGTTGAGCACGGGGACCAAACTTCATCCAACGGGAACATAGGATGCTGTCCCGGAACAGTTGGACGTTTACATATGAAGCCTCTAAGCGGGGATGACGTCAAGCACCGTCAAAGACAGTCCACATGTGAACTCTTGGCCGAAAGAATGCGCCAAGTTTTTTACATGGCATCAGTCAAAAGAGACTGCGACATAAGGAGCAGGTCAACCGCTCGTTTGGATCACAACAGGAGCCAAAATTGTCATCAATCTATATTTACTTAGCTGTTGCACAGAAAACTCAAATAATACGAGATCAATAGTCACAGGCCTTGCTGCTAAAGTCCATCAGGAACATTATTTGTTTTTGCCGCTTAATTCAGCTCAGGTGCGTTGGAAATGTCTGCACGTGTTATCTCCCTGGAGAAACCCATTATCACTGGAACACTGGGAAGAAAGGGCCAAAAGGGAGGCGTACGTAGCTGACAGGATTCGAACCTGCGCGGGGAAACCCCAATGGATTTCAAGTCCATCGCCTTGACCACTCGGCCACAACTACTCAAAGATTGGAAGTGGGCTGCTTTCCTGGGATGACTGAACTTTGACAGCGTAAATCACACATCGGCCACAATGTCAGGGAGCGTCAAGGAAGCTCCACATTAGAAATCTTGACCTAAACAGAGGGTAGACTTATTTACAGAACATGGGTCGAAACAAAAGGAGCTGTCAACCATTTTTTTTTTCATTTACAGGAGGCGCAATAATTATTAGGAATTATTACTAAAGTTGCTGTTGCACTGAAAATGGAATTCAAATGAGATAACGGACTTGTTTTATAGAGAGGCCAATGAATTTGACAACAATATTTAACTTTTCAAAAGTGCAATCGTTGTATTATACATTTTGTGAATACCAAAGTTGGACCTGAGACCCCCTATACTGTAGCGGCTAGGAGTCTCGCTCAGGGAATGCTGACCGGCAGCAAGCCTCTGCTGCTTTCCAATGCGAAATAACGAGGTGTAACGACCAAATTTGTGGGAGCCTGACTACTGGGTTATATAGTTTTCATTCTCGCTCCTTCCCGTCTTGACTCTCCCTGATGGTCTAGTGGCTAGGATTCGGCGCTCTCACCGCCGCGGCCCGGGTTCGATTCCCGGTCAGGGAATTAGATCACATTGATGCTCTCCAATAACAATCTCCTGCAACTTTTTCCTTGTGCTTTTAGATCTCCATCACATCATTCCACACTTTGACACACTTCAGTTGGGCTGATAAGTACAAATTCTATATGAACTGAAGATGAATAAATACACCTCTCTCAATGTTGAAAGATGTATAGAAGGGGGCCCGCTTTTGTTGCTCCCCATCACATTTTAAAGAACAACGTACAGTTGCCAATGTAGCAGCTGGTATAAAAACGGAGGATCCCAACTTGCATACAGACCCGGCTGATGGATTGACAGTTTTGAGGGGTTTTGCTGTAATTCATTGACTAAACCTCCAAGTCATGGGAAATGATTTAGAAGGCCTACTTGGACAATGCATTGGCTAGGAATTCAGGAGCGTTGGGAATGTCTGCATGCGTTATCTCCCTGGAGAAACCCATTATCACTGGAACACTGGGAAGAAAGGGCCAAAAGGGAGGGATACGTAGCTGGCAGGATTCCAACCTGTGCGGGGAAACCCCAATGGATTTCGAGTCCATCGCCTTGACCACTCGGCCACAACTACTCAAAGACTCAAGCCGGGCTGCTTTCCAATGCGAAATAACGAGGTGTAACGACCAAACTTTTGGGAGCCTGACTACTGGGTTATATTGTTTTCATTCTCGTTCTTTCTCCTCTTGACTCTCCCTGATGGTCTAGTGGCTAGGATTCGGCGCTCTCAACGCCGCGGCCCTGGTTCGATTCCCAGTCAGGGAATTTGCTGATTTTGATGCTCTCCAATAACAATCTCCTGCAACTGTTTCCTCGTTCTTTTAGATTTCCTTGACATCATTCCTCACTTTGACACGCTTCAGTTGGGCTGATGAGTACAAATTCTATATGTACTGAACATGAATAAATTCACCTCTCTCAATTTTGAAACATGTGTGGAAGGGGGGCCACTTTTGTTGCTCTGTAATTCACTGGCTAAACCTCCAAGTCATGGGAAATGATTTAGACGGCCTACTTGGACAATGCATTGCCTAGGAATCCCACAGAGGGGTCGTGGGCTATGCAAGCAGCTCTGCACCCATATATACCCCCGACACTTTGAAGGTACGTCTTCAAATGTCAGCTCCTTCCAGAGACATTACTGCATTTACCGGCGTCCTCGTGGCTTGGAGTGTTTACATTTCTCCCACATCTGAATCCACAAAGCCATATTGTTATTGTTCATCCCCAAACTCTGCCATTTGACCCCATACTTTCAGACCATGCGCTACGTGAATGCCTGTGTGTAACACCTCCCCTTAGGAAGCAAATCCCACCTTCCACTTGAACAATGGGAAAAAAGGGTCAAAGTTAAGGCTTACGTAGTAACAGGATTTGAACCTGCGCTGGTGAACTCTTGGCCTCTAGAAAGCACGCGCCAAGTTTTTTACATGGCATCAGTCAAAAGAGACTGCGACATAAGGAGCAGGTCAACCGCTCGTTTGGATCACAACAGGAGCCAAAATTGTCATCAATCTATATTTACTTAGCTGTTGCACAGAAAACTCAAATAATACGAGATCAATAGTCACAGGCCTTGCTGCTAAAGTCCATCAGGAACATTATTTGTTTTTGCCGCTTAATTCAGCTCAGGTGCGTTGGAAATGTCTGCACGTGTTATCTCCCTGGAGAAACCCATTATCACTGGAACACTGGGAAGAAAGGGCCAAAAGGGAGGCATACGTAGCTGACAGGATTCTAACCTGCGCGGGGAAACCCCAATGGATTTCAAGTCCATCGCCTTGACCACTCGCCCACAACTACTCAAAGATTTGAGATGGGTTGCTTTCCTGGGATGACTGAACTTTGACAGCGCAAATCACACATCGGCCACAATGTCAGGGAGCGTCAAGGAAGCTCCACATTAGAAATCTTGACCTAAACAGAGGGTAGACTTATTTACAGAACATGGGTCGAAACAAAAGGAGCTGTCAACCATTTTTGTTTCATTTACAGGAGGCGCAATAATTATTAGGAATTATTACTAAAGTTGCTGTTGCAGTGAAAATGGAATTCAAATGAGATAACGGACTTGTTTTATAGAGAGGCCAATGAATTTGACAACAATATTTAACCTTTCAAAAGTGCAATCGTTGTATTATACATTTTGTGAATACCAAAGTTGGACCTGAGACCCCCTATGCTGTAGCGGCTAGGTGTCTCGCTCAGGGAATACTGACCGGCAGCAAGCCTCTGCTGCTTTCAAATGCGAACTAACGAGGTGTAACGACCAAACTTGTGGGAGCCTGACTACTGGGTTATATTGTTTTCATTCTCGTTCTTTCTCCTCTTGACTCTCCCTGATGGTCTAGTGGCTAGGATTCGGCGCTCTCACCGCCGCGGCCAGGATTCGATTCCCGGTCAGGGAAGTTGCTCATTTTGATGCTCTCCAATAACAATCTCCTGCAACTGTTTCCTCGTTCTTTTAGATTTCCTTGACATCATTCCTCACTTTGAAACGCTTCAGTTGGGCTGATGAGTACAAATTCTATATGTGCTGAACATGAATAAATACACCTCTCTCCATTTTGAAACATGTGTGGAAGGGGGGCCACTTTTGTTGCTCTGTAATTCACTGGCTAAACCTCCAAGTCATGGGAAATGATTTAGACGGCCTACTTGGACAATGCATTGCCTAGGAATCCCACAGAGGGGTCGTGGGCTATGCAAGCAGCTCTGCACCCATATATACCCCCGACACTTTGAAGCTACGTCTTCAAATGTCAGCTCCTTCCAGAGATATTACTGCATTTACCGGCGTCCTCGTGGCTTGGAGTGTTTACATTTCTCCCACATCTGAATCCACAAAGCCATATTGTTATTGTTCATCCCCAAACTCTGCCATTTGACCACATACTTTCAGACCATGCGCTACGTGAATGCGTGTGTGTAGCACCTCCCCTTAGGAAGTAAATCCCACCTTCCACTTGAACAATGGGAAAAAAGGGTCAAAGTTAAGGCTTACGTAGTAACAGGATGTGAACCTGCGCTGGTAATCTCCAGTGCACGTCGAGTCTATGGGGTTGAGCACGGGGACGAAACTGCTTCCAACGGGAACATAGGATGCTGTCCCGGAACTGTTGGACTTTGACATATGAAGCCTCTAAGCGGGGATGACGTCAAGCACCGTCAAAGACAGTCCACATGTGAACTCTTGGCCGAAAGAATGCGCCAAGTTTTTTACATGGCATCAGTCAAAAGAGACTGCGACATAAGGAGCAGGTCAACCGCTCGTTTGGATCACAACAGGAGCCAAAATTGTCATCAATCTATATTTACTTAGCTGTTGCACAGTAAACTCAAATAATACGAGATCAATAGTCACAGGCCTTGCTGCTAAAGTCCATCAGGAACATTATTTGTTTTTGCCGCTTAATTCAGCTCAGGTGCGTTGGAAATGTCTGCACGTGTTATCTCCCTGGAAAAACCCATTATCACTGGAACACTGGGAAGAAAGGGCCAAAAGGGAGGCGTACGTAGCTGACAGGATTCGAACCTGCGCGGGGAAACCCCAGTGGATTTCAAGTCCATCGCCTTGACCACTCGGCCACAACTACTCAAAGATTGGAGGTGGGCTGCTTTCCTGGGATGACTGAACTTTGACAGCGTAAATCACACATCGGCCACAATGTCAGGGAGCGTCAAGGAAGCTCCACATTAGAAATCTTGACCTAAACAGAGGGTAGACTTATTTACAGAACATGGGTCGAAACAAAAGGAGCTGTCAACCATTTTTTTTCATTTACAGGAGGCACAATAATTATTAGGAATTATTACTAAAGTTGCTGTTGCAGTGAAAATGGAATTCAAATGAGATAACGGACTTGTTTTATAGAGAGGCCAATGAATTTGACAACAATATTTAACCTTTCAAAAGTGCAATCGTTGTATTATACATTTTGTGAATACCAAAGTTGGACCTGAGACCCCCTATGCTGTAGCGGCTAGGTGTCTCGCTCAGGGAATGCTGACCGGCAGCAAGCCTCTGCTGCTTTCAAATGCGAAATAACGAGGTGTAACGACCAAATTTGTGGGAGCCTGACTACTGGGTTATATAGTTTTCATTCTCGTTCTTTCTCCTCTTGACTCTCCCTGATGGTCTAGTGGCTAGGATTCGGCGCTCTCACCGCCGCGGCCAGGATTCGATTCCCGGTCAGGGAAGTTGCTCATTTTGATGCTCTCCAATAACAATCTCCTGCAACTGTTTCCTCGTTCTTTTAGATTTACTTGACATCATTCCTCACTTTGACACGCTTCAGTTGGGCTGATGAGTACAAATTCTATATGTGCTGAACATGAATAAATACACCTCTCTCCATTTTGAAACATGTGTGGAAGGGGGGCCACTTTTGTTGCTCTGTAATTCACTGGCTAAACCTCCAAGTCATGGGAAATGATTTAGACGGCCTACTTGGACAATGCATTGCCTAGGAATCTTACAGAGGGGTCGTGGGCTATGCAAGCAGCTCTGCACCCATATATACCCCAGACACTTTGAAGCTACGTCTTCAAATGTCAGCTCCTTCAAGAGACATTACTGCATTTACCGGCGTCCTCGTGGCTTGGAGTGTTTACATTTCTCCCACATCTGAATCCACAAAG
Source organism: Channa argus (assembly GCF_033026475.1). Lineage (NCBI taxonomy): Eukaryota > Metazoa > Chordata > Actinopteri > Anabantiformes > Channidae > Channa > Channa argus. The sequence goes on along the minus strand of NC_090217.1, from coordinate 18,844,150 downwards.
CCATATTGTTATTGTTCATCCCCAAACTCTGCCATTTCACCCCATAGTTTCAGACCATGCGCTACGTGAATGCCTGTGTGTAACACCTCCCCTTAGGAAGCAAATCCCACCTTCCACTTGAACAATGGGAAAAAAGGGTCAAAGTTAAGGCTTACGTAGTAACAGGATGTGAACCTGCGCTGGTAATCTCCAGTGCACGTCGAGTCTATGGGGTTGAGCACGGGGACCAAACTGCATCCAACGGGAACATAGGATGCTGTCCCGGAACAGTTGGACTTTGACATATGAAGCCTCTAAGCGGGGATGACGTCAAGCACCCTCAAAGACAGTCCACATGTGAACTCTTGGCCGAAAGAACGCGCCAAGTTTTTTACATGGCATCAGTCAAAAGAGACTGCGACATAAGGAGTAGGTCAACCGCTCGTTTGGATCACAACAGGAGCCAAAATTGTCATCAATCTATATTTACTTAGCTGTTGCACAGAAAACTCAAATAATACGAGATCAATAGTCACAGGCCTTGCTGCTAAAGTCCATCAGGAACATTATTTGTTTTTGCCGCTTAATTCAGCTCAGGTGCGTTGGAAATGTCTGCACGTGTTTTCTCCCTGGAGAAACCTATTATCACTGGAACACTGGGAAGAAAGGGCCAAAAGGGAGGCATACGTAGCTGACAGGATTCGAACCTGCGCGGGGAAACCCCAATGGATTTCAAGTCCATCGCCTTGACCACTCGGCCACAACTACTCAAAGATTGGAGGTGGGCTGCTTTCCTGGGATGACTGAACTTTGACAGCGTAAATCACACATCGGCCACAATGTCAGGGAGCGTCAAGGAAGCTCCACATTAGAAATCTTGACCTAAACAGAGGGTAGACTTATTTACAGAACATGGGTAGAAACAAAAGGAGCTGTCAACCATTTTTTTTTCATTTACAGGAGGCGCAATAATTATTAGGAATTATTACTAAAGTTGCTGTTGCACTGAAAATGGAATTCAAATGAGATAACGGACTTGTTTTATAGAGAGGCCAATGAATTTGACAACAATATTTAACCTTTCAAAAGTGCAATCGTTGTATTATACATTTTGTGAATACCAAAGTTGGACCTGAGACCCCCTATACTGTAGCGGCTAGGAGTCTCGCTCAGGGAATGCTGACCGGCAGCAAGCCTCTGCTGCTTTCCAATGCGAAATAACGAGGTGTAAGGACCAAATTGGTGGGAGCCTGACTACTGGGTTATATAGTTTTCATTCTCGCTCCTTCCCTTCTTTACTCTCCCTGATGGTCTAGTGGCTAGGATTCGGCGCTCTCACCGCCGCGGCCCGGGTTCGATTCCCGGTCAGGGAATTAGATCACATTGATGCTCTCCAATAACAATCTCCTGCAACTGTTTCCTTGTGCTTTTAGATCTCCATCACATCATTCCACACTTTGACACATTTCAGTTGGGCTGATAAGTACAAATTCTATATGAACTGAAGATGAATAAATACACCTCTCTCAATGTTGAAAGATGTATAGAAGGGGGCCCGCTTTTGTTGCCCCCCATCACATTTTAAAGAACAACGTACAGTTGCCAATGTAGCAGCTGGTATAAAAACGGAGGATCCCAACTTGCATACAGACCCGGCTGATGGATTGACAGTTTTTAGGGGTTTTGCTGTAATTCATTGACTAAACCTCCAAGTCATGGGAAATGATTTAGAAGGCCTACTTGGACAATGCATTGGCTAGGAATTCAGGAGCGTTGGGAATGTCTGCATGCGTTATCTCCCTGGAGAAACCCATTATCACTGGAACACTGGGAAGAAAGGGCCAAAAGGGAGGGATACGTAGCTGGCAGGATTCCAACCTGCGCGGGGAAACCCCAATGGATTTCGAGTCCATCGCCTTGACCACTCGGCCACAACTACTCAAAGACTCAAGCCGGGCTGCTTTCCAATGCGAAATAACGAGGTGTAACGACCAAACTTGTGGGAGCCTGACTACTGGGTTATATTGTTTTCATTCTCGTTCTTTCTCCTCTTGACTCTCCCTGATGGTCTAGTGGCTAGGATTCGGAGCTCTCACCGCCGCGGCCCGGGTTCGATTCCCGGTCAGGGAATTTGCTCATTTTGATGCCCTCCAATAACAATCTCCTGCAACTGTTTCCTCGTTCTTTTAGATATCCATGACATCATTCCTCACTTTGACACGCTTCAGTTGGGCTGATGAGTACAAATTCTATATGTACTGAACATGAATAAATTCACCTCTCTCAATTTTGAAACATGTGTGGAAGGGGGGCCACTTTTGTTGCTCTGTAATTCACTGGCTAAACCTCCAAGTCATGGGAAATGATTTAGACGGCCTACTTGGACAATGCATTGCCTAGGAATCCCACAGAGGGGTCGTGGGCTATGCAAGCAGCTCTGCACCCATATATACCCCCGACACATTGAAGGTACGTCTTCAAATGTCAGCTCCTTCCAGAGACATTACTGCATTTACCGGCGTCCTCGTGGCTTGGAGTGTTTACATTTCTCCCACATCTGAATCCACAAAGCCATATTGTTATTGTTCATCCCCAAACTCTGCCATTTGACCCCATACTTTCAGACCATGCGCCACGTGAATGCCTGTGTGTAACACCTCCCCTTAGGAAGCAAATCCCACCTTCCACTTGAACAATGGGAAAAAAGGGTCAAAGTTAAGGCTTACGTAGTAACAGGATGTGAACCTGCGCTGGTAATCTCCAGTGCACGTCGAGTCTATGGGGTTGAGCACGGGGACGAAACTGCTTCCAACGGGAACATAGGATGCTGTCCCGGAACAGTTGGACTTTGACATATGAAGCCTCTAAGCGGGGATGACGTCAAGCACCCTCAAAGACAGTCCACATGTGAACTCTTGGCCGAAAGAATGCGCCAAGTTTTTTACATGGCATCAGTCAAAAGAGACTGCGACATAAGGAGCAGGTCAACCGCTCGTTTGGATCACAACAGGAGCCAAAATTGTCATCAATCTATATTTACTTAGCTGTTGCACAGAAAACTCAAATAATACGACATCAATAGTCACAGGCCTTGCTGCTAAAGTCCATCAGGAACATTATTTGTTTTGTTTAAGGAAGCTCTACATTAGAAATCTTGACCTAAACAGAGGGTAGACTTATTTACAGAACATGGATCGAAACAAAAGGAGCTGTCAACCATTTTTTTTTTCATTTACAGGAGGCGCAATAATTATTAGGAATTATTACTAAAGTTGCTGTTGCACTGAAAATGGAATTCAAATGAGATAACGGACTTGTTTTATAGAGAGGCCAATGAATTTGACAACAATATTTAACCTTTCAAAAGTGCAATCGTTGTATTATACATTTTGTGAATACCAAAGTTGGACCTGAGACCCCCTATACTGTAGCTGCTAGGAGTCTCGCTCAGGGAATGCTGACCGGCAGCAAGCCTCTGCTGCTTTCCAATGCGAAATAACGAGGTGTAACGACCAAATTTGTGGGAGCCTGACTACTGGGTTATATAGTTTTCATTCTCTCTCCTTCCCGTCTTGACTCTCCCTGATGGTCTAGTGGCTAGGATTCGGTGCTCTTACCGCCGCGGCCCGGGTTCGATTCCCGGTCAGGGAATTAGATCACATTGATGCTCTCAAATAACAATCTCCTGCAACTGTTTCCTTGTGCTTTTAGATCTCCATCACATCATTCCACACTTTGACACATTTCAGTTGGGCTGATAAGTACAAATTCTATATGAACTGAAGATGAATAAATACACCTCTCTCAATGTTGAAAGATGTATAGAAGGGGGCCCGCTTTTGTTGCTCCCCATCACATTTTAAAGAACAACGTACAGTTGCCAATGTAGCAGCTGGTATAAAAACGGAGGATCCCAACTTGCATACAGACCCGGCTGATGGATTGACAGTTTTGAGGGGTTTTGCTGTAATTCATTGACTAAACCTCCAAGTCATGGGAAATGATTTAGAAGGCCTACTTGGACAATGCATTGGCTAGGAATTCAGGAGCGTTGGGAATGTCTGCATGCGTTATCTCCCTGGAGAAACCCATTATCACTGGAACACTGGGAAGAAAGGGCCAAAAGGGAGGGATACATAGCTGGCAGGATTCGAACCTGCGCGGGGAAACCCCAATGGATTTCGAGTCCATCGCCTTGACCACTCGGCCACAACTACTCAAAGACTCAAGCCGGGCTGCTTTCCAATGCGAAATAACGAGGTGTAACGACCAAACTTGTGGGAGCCTGACTACTGGGTTATATTGTTTTCATTCTCGTTCTTTCTCCTCTTGACTCTCCCTGATGGTCTAGTGGCTAGGATTTGGCGCTCTCACCGCCGCGGCCCGGTTTCGATTCCCGGTCAGGGAATTTGCTCATTTTGATGCTCTCCAATAACAATCTCCTGCAACTGTTTCCTCGTTCTTTTAGATTTCCTTGACATCATTCCTCACTTTGACACACTTCAGTTGGGCTGATGAGTACAAATTCTATATGTACTGAAGATGAATAAATACACCTCTCTCAATGTTGAACCATGTGTGGAAGGGGGGCCACTTTTGTTGCTCTGTAATTCACTGGCTAAACCTCCAAGTCATGGGAAATGATTTAGACGGCCTACTTGGACAATGCATTGCCTAGGAATCCCACAGAGGGGTCGTGGGCTATGCAAGCAGCTCTGCACCCATATATACCCCCGACACTTTGAAGCTACGTCTTCAAATGTCAGCTCCTTCCAGAGACATTACTGCATTTACGGACGTCCTCGTGGCTTGGAGTGTTTACATTTCTCCCACATCTGAATCCACAAAGCCATATTGTTATTGTTCATCCCCAAACTCTGCCATTTGACCCCATACTTTCAGACCATGCGCTACGTGAATGCCTGTGTGTAACACCTCCCCTTAGGAAGCAAATCCCACCTTCCACTTGAACAATGGGAAAAAAGGGTCAAAGTTAAGGCTTACGTAGTAACAGGATGTGAACCTGCGCTGGTAATCTCCAGTGCACGTCGAGTCTATGGGGTTGAGCACGGGGACGAAACTGCCTCCAACGGGAACATAGGATGCTGTCCTGGAACAGTTGGACTTTGACATATGAAGCCTCTAAGCGGGGATGACGTCAAGCACCGTCAGGGACAGTCCACATGTGAACTCTTGGCCGAAAGAATGCGCCAAGTTTTTTACATGGCATCAGTCAAAAGAGACTGCGACATAAGGAGCAGGTCAACCGCTCGTTTGGATCACAACAGGAGCCAAAATTCTCATCAATCTATATTTACTTAGCTGTTGCACAGAAAACTCAAATAATACGAGATCAATAGTCACAGGCCTTGCTGCTAAAGTCCATCAGGAACATTATTTGTTTTTGCCACTTAATTCAGCTCAGGTGCATTGGAAATGTCTGCACGTGTTATCTCCCTGGAGAAACCCATTATCACTGGAACACTGGGAAGAAAGGGAGGCATGCGTAGCTGACAGGATTCGAACCTGCGCAGGGAAACCCCAATGGATTTCGAGTCCATCGCCTTGACCACTCGGCCACAACTACTCAAAGACTCAAGCCGGGCTGCTTTCCAATGCGAACTAACGAGGTGTAACGACCAAACTTGTGGGAGCCTGACTACTGGGTTATAGTGTTTTCATTCTCGTTCTTTCTCCTCTTGACTCTCCCTGATGGTCTAGTGGCTAGGATTCGGCGCTCTCACCGCCGCGGCCAGGATTCGATTCCCGGTCAGGGAAGTTGCTCATTTTGATGCTCTCCAATAACAATCTCCTGCAACTGTTTCCTCGTTCTTTTAGATTTCCTTGACATCATTCCTCAGTTTGACACGCTTCAGTTGGGCTGATGAGTACAAATTCTATATGTGCTGAACATGAATAAATACACCTCTCTCCATTTTGAAACATGTGTAGAAGGGGGGCCACTTTTGTTGCTCTGCAATTCACTGGCTAAACCTCCAAGTCATGGGAAATGATTTAGACGGCCTACTTGGACAATGCATTGCCTAGGAATCTTACAGAGGGGTCGTGGGCTATGCAAGCAGCTCTGCACCCATATATACCCCAGACACTTTGAAGCTACGTCTTCAAATGTCAGCTCCTTCAAGAGACATTACTGCATTTACCGGCGTCCTCGTGGCTTGGAGTGTTTACATTTCTCCCACATCTGAATCCACAAAGCCATATTGTTATTGTTCATCCCCAAACTCTGCCATTTCACCCCATAGTTTCAGACCATGCGCTACGTGAATGCCTGTGTGTAACACCTCCCCTTAGGAAGCAAATCCCACCTTCCACTTGAACAATGGGAAAAAAGGGTCAAAGTTAAGGCTTACGTAGTAACAGGATGTGAACCTGCGCTGGTAATCTCCAGTGCACGTCGAGTCTATGGGGTTGAGCACGGGGACCAAACTGCATCCAACGGGAACATAGGATGCTGTCCCGGAACAGTTGGACTTTGACATATGAAGCCTCTAAGCGGGGATGACGTCAAGCACCCTCAAAGACAGTCCACATGTGAACTCTTGGCCGAAAGAACGCGCCAAGTTTTTTACATGGCATCAGTCAAAAGAGACTGCGACATAAGGAGTAGGTCAACCGCTCGTTTGGATCACAACAGGAGCCAAAATTGTCATCAATCTATATTTACTTAGCTGTTGCACAGAAAACTCAAATAATACGAGATCAATAGTCACAGGCCTTGCTGCTAAAGTCCATCAGGAACATTATTTGTTTTTGCCGCTTAATTCAGCTCAGGTGCGTTGGAAATGTCTGCACGTGTTTTCTCCCTGGAGAAACCTATTATCACTGGAACACTGGGAAGAAAGGGCCAAAAGGGAGGCATACGTAGCTGACAGGATTCGAACCTGCGCGGGGAAACCCCAATGGATTTCAAGTCCATCGCCTTGACCACTCGGCCACAACTACTCAAAGATTGGAGGTGGGCTGCTTTCCTGGGATGACTGAACTTTGACAGCGTAAATCACACATCGGCCACAATGTCAGGGAGCGTCAAGGAAGCTCCACATTAGAAATCTTGACCTAAACAGAGGGTAGACTTATTTACAGAACATGGGTAGAAACAAAAGGAGCTGTCAACCATTTTTTTTTCATTTACAGGAGGCGCAATAATTATTAGGAATTATTACTAAAGTTGCTGTTGCACTGAAAATGGAATTCAAATGAGATAACGGACTTGTTTTATAGAGAGGCCAATGAATTTGACAACAATATTTAACCTTTCAAAAGTGCAATCGTTGTATTATACATTTTGTGAATACCAAAGTTGGACCTGAGACCCCCTATACTGTAGCGGCTAGGAGTCTCGCTCAGGGAATGCTGACCGGCAGCAAGCCTCTGCTGTTTTCCAATGCGAAATAACGAGGTGTAAGGACCAAATTGGTGGGAGCCTGACTACTGGGTTATATAGTTTTCATTCTCGCTCCTTCCCTTCTTTACTCTCCCTGATGGTCTAGTGGCTAGGATTCGGCGCTCTCACCGCCGCGGCCCGGGTTCGATTCCCGGTCAGGGAATTAGATCACATTGATGCTCTCCAATAACAATCTCCTGCAACTGTTTCCTTGTGCTTTTAGATCTCCATCACATCATTCCACACTTTGACACATTTCAGTTGGGCTGATAAGTACAAATTCTATATGAACTGAAGATGAATAAATACACCTCTCTCAATGTTGAAAGATGTATAGAAGGGGGCCCGCTTTTGTTGCCCCCCATCACATTTTAAAGAACAACGTACAGTTGCCAATGTAGCAGCTGGTATAAAAACGGAGGATCCCAACTTGCATACAGACCCGGCTGATGGATTGACAGTTTTTAGGGGTTTTGCTGTAATTCATTGACTAAACCTCCAAGTCATGGGAAATGATTTAGAAGGCCTACTTGGACAATGCATTGGCTAGGAATTCAGGAGCGTTGGGAATGTCTGCATGCGTTATCTCCCTGGAGAAACCCATTATCACTGGAACACTGGGAAGAAAGGGCCAAAAGGGAGGGATACGTAGCTGGCAGGATTCCAACCTGCGCGGGGAAACCCCAATGGATTTCGAGTCCATCGCCTTGACCACTCGGCCACAACTACTCAAAGACTCAAGCCGGGCTGCTTTCCAATGCGAAATAACGAGGTGTAACGACCAAACTTGTGGGAGCCTGACTACTGGGTTATATTGTTTTCATTCTCGTTCTTTCTCCTCTTGACTCTCCCTGATGGTCTAGTGGCTAGGATTCGGAGCTCTCACCGCCGCGGCCCGGGTTCGATTCCCGGTCAGGGAATTTGCTCATTTTGATGCCCTCCAATAACAATCTCCTGCAACTGTTTCCTCGTTCTTTTAGATATCCATGACATCATTCCTCACTTTGACACGCTTCAGTTGGGCTGATGAGTACAAATTCTATATGTACTGAACATGAATAAATTCACCTCTCTCAATTTTGAAACATGTGTGGAAGGGGGGCCACTTTTGTTGCTCTGTAATTCACTGGCTAAACCTCCAAGTCATGGGAAATGATTTAGACGGCCTACTTGGACAATGCATTGCCTAGGAATCCCACAGAGGGGTCGTGGGCTATGCAAGCAGCTCTGCACCCATATATACCCCCGACACATTGAAGGTACGTCTTCAAATGTCAGCTCCTTCCAGAGACATTACTGCATTTACCGGCGTCCTCGTGGCTTGGAGTGTTTACATTTCTCCCACATCTGAATCCACAAAGCCATATTGTTATTGTTCATCCCCAAACTCTGCCATTTGACCCCATACTTTCAGACCATGCGCCACGTGAATGCCTGTGTGTAACACCTCCCCTTAGGAAGCAAATCCCACCTTCCACTTGAACAATGGGAAAAAAGGGTCAAAGTTAAGGCTTACGTAGTAACAGGATGTGAACCTGCGCTGGTAATCTCCAGTGCACGTCGAGTCTATGGGGTTGAGCACGGGGACGAAACTGCTTCCAACGGGAACATAGGATGCTGTCCCGGAACAGTTGGACTTTGACATATGAAGCCTCTAAGCGGGGATGACGTCAAGCACCCTCAAAGACAGTCCACATGTGAACTCTTGGCCGAAAGAATGCGCCAAGTTTTTTACATGGCATCAGTCAAAAGAGACTGCGACATAAGGAGCAGGTCAACCGCTCGTTTGGATCACAACAGGAGCCAAAATTGTCATCAATCTATATTTACTTAGCTGTTGCACAGAAAACTCAAATAATACGACATCAATAGTCACAGGCCTTGCTGCTAAAGTCCATCAGGAACATTATTTGTTTTGTTTAAGGAAGCTCTACATTAGAAATCTTGACCTAAACAGAGGGTAGACTTATTTACAGAACATGGATCGAAACAAAAGGAGCTGTCAACCATTTTTTTTTTCATTTACAGGAGGCGCAATAATTATTAGGAATTATTACTAAAGTTGCTGTTGCACTGAAAATGGAATTCAAATGAGATAACGGACTTGTTTTATAGAGAGGCCAATGAATTTGACAACAATATTTAACCTTTCAAAAGTGCAATCGTTGTATTATACATTTTGTGAATACCAAAGTTGGACCTGAGACCCCCTATACTGTAGCTGCTAGGAGTCTCGCTCAGGGAATGCTGACCGGCAGCAAGCCTCTGCTGCTTTCCAATGCGAAATAACGAGGTGTAACGACCAAATTTGTGGGAGCCTGACTACTGGGTTATATAGTTTTCATTCTCTCTCCTTCCCGTCTTGACTCTCCCTGATGGTCTAGTGGCTAGGATTCGGTGCTCTTACCGCCGCGGCCCGGGTTCGATTCCCGGTCAGGGAATTAGATCACATTGATGCTCTCAAATAACAATCTCCTGCAACTGTTTCCTTGTGCTTTTAGATCTCCATCACATCATTCCACACTTTGACACATTTCAGTTGGGCTGATAAGTACAAATTCTATATGAACTGAAGATGAATAAATACACCTCTCTCAATGTTGAAAGATGTATAGAAGGGGGCCCGCTTTTGTTGCTCCCCATCACATTTTAAAGAACAACGTACAGTTGCCAATGTAGCAGCTGGTATAAAAACGGAGGATCCCAACTTGCATACAGACCCGGCTGATGGATTGACAGTTTTGAGGGGTTTTGCTGTAATTCATTGACTAAACCTCCAAGTCATGGGAAATGATTTAGAAGGCCTACTTGGACAATGCATTGGCTAGGAATTCAGGAGCGTTGGGAATGTCTGCATGCGTTATCTCCCTGGAGAAACCCATTATCACTGGAACACTGGGAAGAAAGGGCCAAAAGGGAGGGATACATAGCTGGCAGGATTCGAACCTGCGCGGGGAAACCCCAATGGATTTCGAGTCCATCGCCTTGACCACTCGGCCACAACTACTCAAAGACTCAAGCCGGGCTGCTTTCCAATGCGAAATAACGAGGTGTAACGACCAAACTTGTGGGAGCCTGACTACTGGGTTATATTGTTTTCATTCTCGTTCTTTCTCCTCTTGACTCTCCCTGATGGTCTAGTGGCTAGGATTTGGGGCTCTCACCGCCGCGGCCCGGTTTCGATTCCCGGTCAGGGAATTTGCTCATTTTGATGCTCTCCAATAACAATCTCCTGCAACTGTTTCCTCGTTCTTTTAGATTTCCTTGACATCATTCCTCACTTTGACACACTTCAGTTGGGCTGATGAGTACAAATTCTATATGTACTGAAGATGAATAAATACACCTCTCTCAATGTTGAACCATGTGTGGAAGGGGGGCCACTTTTGTTGCTCTGTAATTCACTGGCTAAACCTCCAAGTCATGGGAAATGATTTAGACGGCCTACTTGGACAATGCATTGCCTAGGAATCCCACAGAGGGGTCGTGGGCTATGCAAGCAGCTCTGCACCCATATATACCCCCGACACTTTGAAGCTACGTCTTCAAATGTCAGCTCCTTCCAGAGACATTACTGCATTTACGGACGTCCTCGTGGCTTGGAGTGTTTACATTTCTCCCACATCTGAATCCACAAAGCCATATTGTTATTGTTCATCCCCAAACTCTGCCATTTGACCCCATACTTTCAGACCATGCGCTACGTGAATGCCTGTGTGTAACACCTCCCCTTAGGAAGCAAATCCCACCTTCCACTTGAACAATGGGAAAAAAGGGTCAAAGTTAAGGCTTACGTAGTAACAGGATGTGAACCTGCGCTGGTAATCTCCAGTGCACGTCGAGTCTATGGGGTTGAGCACGGGGACGAAACTGCCTCCAACGGGAACATAGGATGCTGTCCTGGAACAGTTGGACTTTGACATATGAAGCCTCTAAGCGGGGATGACGTCAAGCACCGTCAGGGACAGTCCACATGTGAACTCTTGGCCGAAAGAATGCGCCAAGTTTTTTACATGGCATCAGTCAAAAGAGACTGCGACATAAGGAGCAGGTCAACCGCTCGTTTGGATCACAACAGGAGCCAAAATTCTCATCAATCTATATTTACTTAGCTGTTGCACAGAAAACTCAAATAATACGAGATCAATAGTCACAGGCCTTGCTGCTAAAGTCCATCAGGAACATTATTTGTTTTTGCCACTTAATTCAGCTCAGGTGCATTGGAAATGTCTGCACGTGTTATCTCCCTGGAGAAACCCATTATCACTGGAACACTGGGAAGAAAGGGAGGCATGCGTAGCTGACAGGATTCGAACCTGCGCAGGGAAACCCCAATGGATTTCGAGTCCATCGCCTTGACCACTCGGCCACAACTACTCAAAGACTCAAGCCGGGCTGCTTTCCAATGCGAACTAACGAGGTGTAACGACCAAACTTGTGGGAGCCTGACTACTGGGTTATAGTGTTTTCATTCTCGTTCTTTCTCCTCTTGACTCTCCCTGATGGTCTAGTGGCTAGGATTCGGCGCTCTCACCGCCGCGGCCAGGATTCGATTCCCGGTCAGGGAAGTTGCTCATTTTGATGCTCTCCAATAACAATCTCCTGCAACTGTTTCCTCGTTCTTTTAGATTTCCTTGACATCATTCCTCAGTTTGACACGCTTCAGTTGGGCTGATGAGTACAAATTCTATATGTGCTGAACATGAATAAATACACCTCTCTCCATTTTGAAACATGTGTAGAAGGGGGGCCACTTTTGTTGCTCTGCAATTCACTGGCTAAACCTCCAAGTCATGGGAAATGATTTAGACGGCCTACTTGGACAATGCATTGCCTAGGAATCCCACAGAGGGGTCGTGGGCTATGCAAGCAGCTCTGCACCCATATATACCCCCGACACTTTGAAGCTACGTCTTCAAATGTCAGCTCCTTCCAGAGACATTACTGCATTTACCGGCGTCCTCGTGGCTTGGAGTGTTTACATTTCTCCCACATCTGAATCCACAAAGCCATATTGTTATTGTTCATCCCCAAACTCTGCCATTTTACCCCATACTTTCCGACCATGTGCTTCGTGAATGCGTGTGTGTAGCACCTCCCCTTAGAAAGGAAATCCCACCTTCCACTTGAACAATGGGAAAAAAGGGTCAAAGTTAAGGCTTACGTAGTAACAGGATGTGAACCTGCGCTGGTAATCTCCAGTGCACGTCGAGTCTATGGGGTTGAGCATGGGGACGAAACTGCTTCCAACGGGAACATAGGATGCTGTCCCGGAACTGTTGGACTTTGACATATGAAGCCTCTAAGCGGGGATGACGTCAAGCACCGTCAAAGACAGTCCACATGTGAACTCTTGGCCGAAAGAATGCGCCAAGTTTTTTACATGGCATCAGTCAAAAGAGACTGCGACATAAGGAGCAGGTCAACCGCTCGTTTGGATCACAACAGGAGCCAAAATTGTCATCAATCTATATTTACTTAGCTGTTGCACAGAAAACTCAAATAATACGAGATCAATAGTCACAGGCCTTGCTGCTAAAGTCCATCAGGAACATTATTTGTTTTTGCCGCTTAATTCAGCTCAGGTGCGTTGGAAATGTCTGCACGTGTTATCTCCCTGGAGAAACCCATTATCACTGGAACACTGGGAAGAAAGGGCCAAAAGGGAGGCGTACGTAGCTGACAGGATTCGAACCTGCGCGGGGAAACCCCAATGGATTTCAAGTCCATCGCCTTGACCACTCGGCCACAACTACTCAAAGATTGGAAGTGGGCTGCTTTCCTGGGATGACTGAACTTTGACAGCGTAAATCACACATCGGCCACAATGTCAGGGAGCGTCAAGGAAGCTCCACATTAGAAATCTTGACCTAAACAGAGGGTAGACTTATTTACAGAACATGGGTCGAAACAAAAGGAGCTGTCAACCATTTTTTTTTTCATTTACAGGAGGCGCAATAATTATTAGGAATTATTACTAAAGTTGCTGTTGCACTGAAAATGGAATTCAAATGAGATAACGGACTTGTTTTATAGAGAGGCCAATGAATTTGACAACAATATTTAACTTTTCAAAAGTGCAATCGTTGTATTATACATTTTGTGAATACCAAAGTTGGACCTGAGACCCCCTATACTGTAGCGGCTAGGAGTCTCGCTCAGGGAATGCTGACCGGCAGCAAGCCTCTGCTGCTTTCCAATGCGAAATAACGAGGTGTAACGACCAAATTTGTGGGAGCCTGACTACTGGGTTATATAGTTTTCATTCTCGCTCCTTCCCGTCTTGACTCTCCCTGATGGTCTAGTGGCTAGGATTCGGCGCTCTCACCGCCGCGGCCCGGGTTCGATTCCCGGTCAGGGAATTAGATCACATTGATGCTCTCCAATAACAATCTCCTGCAACTTTTTCCTTGTGCTTTTAGATCTCCATCACATCATTCCACACTTTGACACACTTCAGTTGGGCTGATAAGTACAAATTCTATATGAACTGAAGATGAATAAATACACCTCTCTCAATGTTGAAAGATGTATAGAAGGGGGCCCGCTTTTGTTGCTCCCCATCACATTTTAAAGAACAACGTACAGTTGCCAATGTAGCAGCTGGTATAAAAACGGAGGATCCCAACTTGCATACAGACCCGGCTGATGGATTGACAGTTTTGAGGGGTTTTGCTGTAATTCATTGACTAAACCTCCAAGTCATGGGAAATGATTTAGAAGGCCTACTTGGACAATGCATTGGCTAGGAATTCAGGAGCGTTGGGAATGTCTGCATGCGTTATCTCCCTGGAGAAACCCATTATCACTGGAACACTGGGAAGAAAGGGCCAAAAGGGAGGGATACGTAGCTGGCAGGATTCCAACCTGTGCGGGGAAACCCCAATGGATTTCGAGTCCATCGCCTTGACCACTCGGCCACAACTACTCAAAGACTCAAGCCGGGCTGCTTTCCAATGCGAAATAACGAGGTGTAACGACCAAACTTTTGGGAGCCTGACTACTGGGTTATATTGTTTTCATTCTCGTTCTTTCTCCTCTTGACTCTCCCTGATGGTCTAGTGGCTAGGATTCGGCGCTCTCAACGCCGCGGCCCTGGTTCGATTCCCAGTCAGGGAATTTGCTGATTTTGATGCTCTCCAATAACAATCTCCTGCAACTGTTTCCTCGTTCTTTTAGATTTCCTTGACATCATTCCTCACTTTGACACGCTTCAGTTGGGCTGATGAGTACAAATTCTATATGTACTGAACATGAATAAATTCACCTCTCTCAATTTTGAAACATGTGTGGAAGGGGGGCCACTTTTGTTGCTCTGTAATTCACTGGCTAAACCTCCAAGTCATGGGAAATGATTTAGACGGCCTACTTGGACAATGCATTGCCTAGGAATCCCACAGAGGGGTCGTGGGCTATGCAAGCAGCTCTGCACCCATATATACCCCCGACACTTTGAAGGTACGTCTTCAAATGTCAGCTCCTTCCAGAGACATTACTGCATTTACCGGCGTCCTCGTGGCTTGGAGTGTTTACATTTCTCCCACATCTGAATCCACAAAGCCATATTGTTATTGTTCATCCCCAAACTCTGCCATTTGACCCCATACTTTCAGACCATGCGCTACGTGAATGCCTGTGTGTAACACCTCCCCTTAGGAAGCAAATCCCACCTTCCACTTGAACAATGGGAAAAAAGGGTCAAAGTTAAGGCTTACGTAGTAACAGGATTTGAACCTGCGCTGGTGAACTCTTGGCCTCTAGAAAGCACGCGCCAAGTTTTTTACATGGCATCAGTCAAAAGAGACTGCGACATAAGGAGCAGGTCAACCGCTCGTTTGGATCACAACAGGAGCCAAAATTGTCATCAATCTATATTTACTTAGCTGTTGCACAGAAAACTCAAATAATACGAGATCAATAGTCACAGGCCTTGCTGCTAAAGTCCATCAGGAACATTATTTGTTTTTGCCGCTTAATTCAGCTCAGGTGCGTTGGAAATGTCTGCACGTGTTATCTCCCTGGAGAAACCCATTATCACTGGAACACTGGGAAGAAAGGGCCAAAAGGGAGGCATACGTAGCTGACAGGATTCTAACCTGCGCGGGGAAACCCCAATGGATTTCAAGTCCATCGCCTTGACCACTCGCCCACAACTACTCAAAGATTTGAGATGGGTTGCTTTCCTGGGATGACTGAACTTTGACAGCGCAAATCACACATCGGCCACAATGTCAGGGAGCGTCAAGGAAGCTCCACATTAGAAATCTTGACCTAAACAGAGGGTAGACTTATTTACAGAACATGGGTCGAAACAAAAGGAGCTGTCAACCATTTTTGTTTCATTTACAGGAGGCGCAATAATTATTAGGAATTATTACTAAAGTTGCTGTTGCAGTGAAAATGGAATTCAAATGAGATAACGGACTTGTTTTATAGAGAGGCCAATGAATTTGACAACAATATTTAACCTTTCAAAAGTGCAATCGTTGTATTATACATTTTGTGAATACCAAAGTTGGACCTGAGACCCCCTATGCTGTAGCGGCTAGGTGTCTCGCTCAGGGAATACTGACCGGCAGCAAGCCTCTGCTGCTTTCAAATGCGAACTAACGAGGTGTAACGACCAAACTTGTGGGAGCCTGACTACTGGGTTATATTGTTTTCATTCTCGTTCTTTCTCCTCTTGACTCTCCCTGATGGTCTAGTGGCTAGGATTCGGCGCTCTCACCGCCGCGGCCAGGATTCGATTCCCGGTCAGGGAAGTTGCTCATTTTGATGCTCTCCAATAACAATCTCCTGCAACTGTTTCCTCGTTCTTTTAGATTTCCTTGACATCATTCCTCACTTTGAAACGCTTCAGTTGGGCTGATGAGTACAAATTCTATATGTGCTGAACATGAATAAATACACCTCTCTCCATTTTGAAACATGTGTGGAAGGGGGGCCACTTTTGTTGCTCTGTAATTCACTGGCTAAACCTCCAAGTCATGGGAAATGATTTAGACGGCCTACTTGGACAATGCATTGCCTAGGAATCCCACAGAGGGGTCGTGGGCTATGCAAGCAGCTCTGCACCCATATATACCCCCGACACTTTGAAGCTACGTCTTCAAATGTCAGCTCCTTCCAGAGATATTACTGCATTTACCGGCGTCCTCGTGGCTTGGAGTGTTTACATTTCTCCCACATCTGAATCCACAAAGCCATATTGTTATTGTTCATCCCCAAACTCTGCCATTTGACCACATACTTTCAGACCATGCGCTACGTGAATGCGTGTGTGTAGCACCTCCCCTTAGGAAGTAAATCCCACCTTCCACTTGAACAATGGGAAAAAAGGGTCAAAGTTAAGGCTTACGTAGTAACAGGATGTGAACCTGCGCTGGTAATCTCCAGTGCACGTCGAGTCTATGGGGTTGAGCACGGGGACGAAACTGCTTCCAACGGGAACATAGGATGCTGTCCCGGAACTGTTGGACTTTGACATATGAAGCCTCTAAGCGGGGATGACGTCAAGCACCGTCAAAGACAGTCCACATGTGAACTCTTGGCCGAAAGAATGCGCCAAGTTTTTTACATGGCATCAGTCAAAAGAGACTGCGACATAAGGAGCAGGTCAACCGCTCGTTTGGATCACAACAGGAGCCAAAATTGTCATCAATCTATATTTACTTAGCTGTTGCACAGTAAACTCAAATAATACGAGATCAATAGTCACAGGCCTTGCTGCTAAAGTCCATCAGGAACATTATTTGTTTTTGCCGCTTAATTCAGCTCAGGTGCGTTGGAAATGTCTGCACGTGTTATCTCCCTGGAAAAACCCATTATCACTGGAACACTGGGAAGAAAGGGCCAAAAGGGAGGCGTACGTAGCTGACAGGATTCGAACCTGCGCGGGGAAACCCCAGTGGATTTCAAGTCCATCGCCTTGACCACTCGGCCACAACTACTCAAAAATTGGAGGTGGGCTGCTTTCCTGGGATGACTGAACTTTGACAGCGTAAATCACACATCGGCCACAATGTCAGGGAGCGTCAAGGAAGCTCCACATTAGAAATCTTGACCTAAACAGAGGGTAGACTTATTTACAGAACATGGGTCGAAACAAAAGGAGCTGTCAACCATTTTTTTTCATTTACAGGAGGCACAATAATTATTAGGAATTATTACTAAAGTTGCTGTTGCAGTGAAAATGGAATTCAAATGAGATAACGGACTTGTTTTATAGAGAGGCCAATGAATTTGACAACAATATTTAACCTTTCAAAAGTGCAATCGTTGTATTATACATTTTGTGAATACCAAAGTTGGACCTGAGACCCCCTATGCTGTAGCGGCTAGGTGTCTCGCTCAGGGAATGCTGACCGGCAGCAAGCCTCTGCTGCTTTCAAATGCGAAATAACGAGGTGTAACGACCAAATTTGTGGGAGCCTGACTACTGGGTTATATAGTTTTCATTCTCGTTCTTTCTCCTCTTGACTCTCCCTGATGGTCTAGTGGCTAGGATTCGGCGCTCTCACCGCCGCGGCCAGGATTCGATTCCCGGTCAGGGAAGTTGCTCATTTTGATGCTCTCCAATAACAATCTCCTGCAACTGTTTCCTCGTTCTTTTAGATTTACTTGACATCATTCCTCACTTTGACACGCTTCAGTTGGGCTGATGAGTACAAATTCTATATGTGCTGAACATGAATAAATACACCTCTCTCCATTTTGAAACATGTGTGGAAGGGGGGCCACTTTTGTTGCTCTGTAATTCACTGGCTAAACCTCCAAGTCATGGGAAATGATTTAGACGGCCTACTTGGACAATGCATTGCCTAGGAATCTTACAGAGGGGTCGTGGGCTATGCAAGCAGCTCTGCACCCATATATACCCCAGACACTTTGAAGCTACGTCTTCAAATGTCAGCTCCTTCAAGAGACATTACTGCATTTACCGGCGTCCTCGTGGCTTGGAGTGTTTACATTTCTCCCACATCTGAATCCACAAAGCCATATTGTTATTGTTCATCCCCAAACTCTGCCATTTCACCCCATAGTTTCAGACCATGCGCTACGTGAATGCCTGTGTGTAACACCTCCCCTTAGGAAGCAAATCCCACCTTCCACTTGAACAATGGGAAAAAAGGGTCAAAGTTAAGGCTTACGTAGTAACAGGATGTGAACCTGCGCTGGTAATCTCCAGTGCACGTCGAGTCTATGGGGTTGAGCACGGGGACCAAACTGCATCCAACGGGAACATAGGATGCTGTCCCGGAACAGTTGGACTTTGACATATGAAGCCTCTAAGCGGGGATGACGTCAAGCACCCTCAAAGACAGTCCACATGTGAACTCTTGGCCGAAAGAACGCGCCAAGTTTTTTACATGGCATCAGTCAAAAGAGACTGCGACATAAGGAGTAGGTCAACCGCTCGTTTGGATCACAACAGGAGCCAAAATTGTCATCAATCTATATTTACTTAGCTGTTGCACAGAAAACTCAAATAATACGAGATCAATAGTCACAGGCCTTGCTGCTAAAGTCCATCAGGAACATTATTTGTTTTTGCCGCTTAATTCAGCTCAGGTGCGTTGGAAATGTCTGCACGTGTTTTCTCCCTGGAGAAACCTATTATCACTGGAACACTGGGAAGAAAGGGCCAAAAGGGAGGCATACGTAGCTGACAGGATTCGAACCTGCGCGGGGAAACCCCAATGGATTTCAAGTCCATCGCCTTGACCACTCGGCCACAACTACTCAAAGATTGGAGGTGGGCTGCTTTCCTGGGATGACTGAACTTTGACAGCGTAAATCACACATCGGCCACAATGTCAGGGAGCGTCAAGGAAGCTCCACATTAGAAATCTTGACCTAAACAGAGGGTAGACTTATTTACAGAACATGGGTAGAAACAAAAGGAGCTGTCAACCATTTTTTTTTCATTTACAGGAGGCGCAATAATTATTAGGAATTATTACTAAAGTTGCTGTTGCACTGAAAATGGAATTCAAATGAGATAACGGACTTGTTTTATAGAGAGGCCAATGAATTTGACAACAATATTTAACCTTTCAAAAGTGCAATCGTTGTATTATACATTTTGTGAATACCAAAGTTGGACCTGAGACCCCCTATACTGTAGCGGCTAGGAGTCTCGCTCAGGGAATGCTGACCGGCAGCAAGCCTCTGCTGCTTTCCAATGCGAAATAACGAGGTGTAAGGACCAAATTGGTGGGAGCCTGACTACTGGGTTATATAGTTTTCATTCTCGCTCCTTCCCTTCTTTACTCTCCCTGATGGTCTAGTGGCTAGGATTCGGCGCTCTCACCGCCGCGGCCCGGGTTCGATTCCCGGTCAGGGAATTAGATCACATTGATGCTCTCCAATAACAATCTCCTGCAACTGTTTCCTTGTGCTTTTAGATCTCCATCACATCATTCCACACTTTGACACATTTCAGTTGGGCTGATAAGTACAAATTCTATATGAACTGAAGATGAATAAATACACCTCTCTCAATGTTGAAAGATGTATAGAAGGGGGCCCGCTTTTGTTGCCCCCCATCACATTTTAAAGAACAACGTACAGTTGCCAATGTAGCAGCTGGTATAAAAACGGAGGATCCCAACTTGCATACAGACCCGGCTGATGGATTGACAGTTTTTAGGGGTTTTGCTGTAATTCATTGACTAAACCTCCAAGTCATGGGAAATGATTTAGAAGGCCTACTTGGACAATGCATTGGCTAGGAATTCAGGAGCGTTGGGAATGTCTGCATGCGTTATCTCCCTGGAGAAACCCATTATCACTGGAACACTGGGAAGAAAGGGCCAAAAGGGAGGGATACGTAGCTGGCAGGATTCCAACCTGCGCGGGGAAACCCCAATGGATTTCGAGTCCATCGCCTTGACCACTCGGCCACAACTACTCAAAGACTCAAGCCGGGCTGCTTTCCAATGCGAAATAACGAGGTGTAACGACCAAACTTGTGGGAGCCTGACTACTGGGTTATATTGTTTTCATTCTCGTTCTTTCTCCTCTTGACTCTCCCTGATGGTCTAGTGGCTAGGATTCGGAGCTCTCACCGCCGCGGCCCGGGTTCGATTCCCGGTCAGGGAATTTGCTCATTTTGATGCCCTCCAATAACAATCTCCTGCAACTGTTTCCTCGTTCTTTTAGATATCCATGACATCATTCCTCACTTTGACACGCTTCAGTTGGGCTGATGAGTACAAATTCTATATGTACTGAACATGAATAAATTCACCTCTCTCAATTTTGAAACATGTGTGGAAGGGGGGCCACTTTTGTTGCTCTGTAATTCACTGGCTAAACCTCCAAGTCATGGGAAATGATTTAGACGGCCTACTTGGACAATGCATTGCCTAGGAATCCCACAGAGGGGTCGTGGGCTATGCAAGCAGCTCTGCACCCATATATACCCCCGACACATTGAAGGTACGTCTTCAAATGTCAGCTCCTTCCAGAGACATTACTGCATTTACCGGCGTCCTCGTGGCTTGGAGTGTTTACATTTCTCCCACATCTGAATCCACAAAGCCATATTGTTATTGTTCATCCCCAAACTCTGCCATTTGACCCCATACTTTCAGACCATGCGCTACGTGAATGCCTGTGTGTAACACCTCCCCTTAGGAAGCAAATCCCACCTTCCACTTGAACAATGGGAAAAAAGGGTCAAAGTTAAGGCTTACGTAGTAACAGGATGTGAACCTGCGCTGGTAATCTCCAGTGCACGTCGAGTCTATGGGGTTGAGCACGGGGACCAAACTTCATCCAACGGGAACATAGGATGCTGTCCCGGAACAGTTGGACGTTTACATATGAAGCCTCTAAGCGGGGATGACGTCAAGCACCGTCAAAGACAGTCCACATGTGAACTCTTGGCCGAAAGAATGCGCCAAGTTTTTTACATGGCATCAGTCAAAAGAGACTGCGACATAAGGAGCAGGTCAACCGCTCGTTTGGATCACAACAGGAGCCAAAATTGTCATCAATCTATATTTACTTAGCTGTTGCACAGAAAACTCAAATAATACGAGATCAATAGTCACAGGCCTTGCTGCTAAAGTCCATCAGGAACATTATTTGTTTTTGCCGCTTAATTCAGCTCAGGTGCGTTGGAAATGTCTGCACGTGTTATCTCCCTGGAGAAACCCATTATCACTGGAACACTGGGAAGAAAGGGCCAAAAGGGAGGCGTACGTAGCTGACAGGATTCGAACCTGCGCGGGGAAACCCCAATGGATTTCAAGTCCATCGCCTTGACCACTCGGCCACAACTACTCAAAGATTGGAAGTGGGCTGCTTTCCTGGGATGACTGAACTTTGACAGCGTAAATCACACATCGGCCACAATGTCAGGGAGCGTCAAGGAAGCTCCACATTAGAAATCTTGACCTAAACAGAGGGTAGACTTATTTACAGAACATGGGTCGAAACAAAAGGAGCTGTCAACCATTTTTTTTTTCATTTACAGGAGGCGCAATAATTATTAGGAATTATTACTAAAGTTGCTGTTGCACTGAAAATGGAATTCAAATGAGATAACGGACTTGTTTTATAGAGAGGCCAATGAATTTGACAACAATATTTAACTTTTCAAAAGTGCAATCGTTGTATTATACATTTTGTGAATACCAAAGTTGGACCTGAGACCCCCTATACTGTAGCGGCTAGGAGTCTCGCTCAGGGAATGCTGACCGGCAGCAAGCCTCTGCTGCTTTCCAATGCGAAATAACGAGGTGTAACGACCAAATTTGTGGGAGCCTGACAGCCTGTCAGGGAGCGTCAAGGAAGCTCCACATTAGAAATCTTGACCTAAACAGAGGGTAGACTTATTTTCAGAACATGGGTCGAAACAAAAAGAGCTGTCAACCATTTCTTTTTTTTCATTTACAGGAGGCGCAATAATTATTAGGAATTATTACTAAAGTTGCTGTTGCACTGAAAATGGAATTCAAATGAGATAACGGACTTGTTTTATAGAGAGGCCAATGAATTTGACAACAATATTTAACTTTTCAAAAGTGCAATCGTTGTATTATACATTTTGTGAATACCAAAGTTGGACCTGAGACCCCCTATACTGTAGCGGCTAGGAGTCTCGCTCAGGGAATGCTGACCGGCAGCAAGCCTCTGCTGCATTCAAATGCGAAATAACGAGGTGTAACGACCAAATTTGTGGGAGCCTGACTACTGGGTTATATAGTTTTCATTCTCGCTCCTTCCCGTCTTGACTCTCCCTGATGGTCTAGTGGCTAGGATTCGGCGCTCTCACCGGCCGCGGCCTGGGTTCGATTCCCGGTCAGGGAATTAGATCACATTGATGCTCTCCAATAACAATCTCCTGCAACTGTTTCCTTGTGCTTTTAGATCTCCATCACATCATTCCACACTTTGACACATTTCAGTTGGGCTGATAAGTACAAATTCTATATGAACTGAAGATGAATAAATACACCTCTCTCAATGTTGAAAGATGTATAGAAGGGGGCCCGCTTTTGTTGCTCCCCATCACATTTTAAAGAACAACGTACAGTTGCCAATGTAGCAGCTGGTATAAAAACGGAGGATCCCAACTTGCATACAGACCCGGCTGATGGATTAACAGTTTTGAGGGGTTTTGCTGTAATTCATTGACTAAACCTCCAAGTCATGGGAAATGATTTAGAAGGCCTACTTGGACAATGCATTGGCTAGGAATTCAGGAGCGTTGGGAATGTCTGCATGCGTTATCTCCCTGGAGAAACCCATTATCACTGGAACACTGGGAAGAAAGGGCCAAAAGGGAGGGATACGTAGCTGGCAGGATTCCAACCTGCGCGGGGAAACCCCAATGGATTTCGAGTCCATCGCCTTGACCACTCGGCCACAACTACTCAAAGACTCAAGCCGGGCTGCTTTCCAATGCGAAATAACGAGGTGTAACGACCAAATTTGTGGGAGCCTGACTACTGGGTTATATAGTTTTCATTCTCGTTCTTTCTCCTCTTGACTCTCCCTGATGGTCTAGTGGCTAGGATTCGGCGCTCTCACCGCCGCGGCCAGGATTCGATTCCCGGTCAGGGAAGTTGCTCATTTTGATGCTCTCCAATAACAATCTCCTGCAACTGTTTCCTCGTTCTTTTAGATTTCCTTGACATCATTCCTCACTTTGACACGCTTCAGTTGGGCTGATGAGTACAAATTCTATATGTGCTGAACATGAATAAATACACCTCTCTCCATTTTGAAACATGTGTGGAAGGGGGGCCACTTTTGTTGCTCTGTAATTCACTGGCTAAACCTCCAAGTCATGGGAAATGATTTAGACGGCCTACTTGGACAATGCATTGCCTAGGAATCCCACAGAGGGGTCGTGGGCTATGCAAGCAGCTCTGCACCCATATATACCCCCGACACTTTGAAGGTACGTCTTCAAATGTCAGCCTCTTCCAGAGACATTACTGCATTTACCGGCGTCCTCGTGGCTTGGAGTGTTTACATTTCTCCCACATCTGAATCCACAAAGCCATATTGTTATTGTTCATCCCCAAACTCTGCCATTTGACCCCATACTTTCAGACCATGCGCTACGTGAATGCCTGTGTGTAACACCTCCCCTTAGGAAGCAAATCCCACCTTCCACTTGAACAATGGGAAAAAAGGGTCAAAGTTAAGGCTTACGTAGTAACAGGATTTGAACCTGCGCTGGTGAACTCTTGGCCTCTAGAAAGCACGCGCCAAGTTTTTTACATGGCATCAGTCAAAAGAGACTGCGACATAAGGAGCAGGTCAACCGCTCGTTTGGATCACAACAGGAGCCAAAATTGTCATCAATCTATATTTACTTAGCTGTTGCACAGAAAACTCAAATAATACGAGATCAATAGTCACAGGCCTTGCTGCTAAAGTCCATCAGGAACATTATTTGTTTTTGCCGCTTAATTCAGCTCAGGTGCGTTGGAAATGTCTGCACGTGTTATCTCCCTGGAGAAACCCATTATCACTGGAACACTGGGAAGAAAGGGCCAAAAGGGAGGCATACGTAGCTGACAGGATTCTAACCTGCGCGGGGAAACCCCAATGGATTTCAAGTCCATCGCCTTGACCACTCGCCCACAACTACTCAAAGATTTGAGATGGGTTGCTTTCCTGGGATGACTGAACTTTGACAGCGCAAATCACACATCGGCCACAATGTCAGGGAGCGTCAAGGAAGCTCCACATTAGAAATCTTGACCTAAACAGAGGGTAGACTTATTTACAGAACATGGGTCGAAACAAAAGGAGCTGTCAACCATTTTTGTTTCATTTACAGGAGGCGCAATAATTATTAGGAATTATTACTAAAGTTGCTGTTGCAGTGAAAATGGAATTCAAATGAGATAACGGACTTGTTTTATAGAGAGGCCAATGAATTTGACAACAATATTTAACCTTTCAAAAGTGCAATCGTTGTATTATACATTTTGTGAATACCAAAGTTGGACCTGAGACCCCCTATGCTGTAGCGGCTAGGTGTCTCGCTCAGGGAATACTGACCGGCAGCAAGCCTCTGCTGCTTTCAAATGCGAACTAACGAGGTGTAACGACCAAACTTGTGGGAGCCTGACTACTGGGTTATATTGTTTTCATTCTCGTTCTTTCTCCTCTTGACTCTCCCTGATGGTCTAGTGGCTAGGATTCGGCGCTCTCACCGCCGCGGCCAGGATTCGATTCCCGGTCAGGGAAGTTGCTCATTTTGATGCTCTCCAATAACAATCTCCTGCAACTGTTTCCTCGTTCTTTTAGATTTCCTTGACATCATTCCTCACTTTGAAACGCTTCAGTTGGGCTGATGAGTACAAATTCTATATGTGCTGAACATGAATAAATACACCTCTCTCCATTTTGAAACATGTGTGGAAGGGGGGCCACTTTTGTTGCTCTGTAATTCACTGGCTAAACCTCCAAGTCATGGGAAATGATTTAGACGGCCTACTTGGACAATGCATTGCCTAGGAATCCCACAGAGGGGTCGTGGGCTATGCAAGCAGCTCTGCACCCATATATACCCCCGACACTTTGAAGCTACGTCTTCAAATGTCAGCTCCTTCCAGAGATATTACTGCATTTACCGGCGTCCTCGTGGCTTGGAGTGTTTACATTTCTCCCACATCTGAATCCACAAAGCCATATTGTTATTGTTCATCCCCAAACTCTGCCATTTGACCACATACTTTCAGACCATGCGCTACGTGAATGCGTGTGTGTAGCACCTCCCCTTAGGAAGTAAATCCCACCTTCCACTTGAACAATGGGAAAAAAGGGTCAAAGTTAAGGCTTACGTAGTAACAGGATGTGAACCTGCGCTGGTAATCTCCAGTGCACGTCGAGTCTATGGGGTTGAGCACGGGGACGAAACTGCTTCCAACGGGAACATAGGATGCTGTCCCGGAACTGTTGGACTTTGACATATGAAGCCTCTAAGCGGGGATGACGTCAAGCACCGTCAAAGACAGTCCACATGTGAACTCTTGGCCGAAAGAATGCGCCAAGTTTTTTACATGGCATCAGTCAAAAGAGACTGCGACATAAGGAGCAGGTCAACCGCTCGTTTGGATCACAACAGGAGCCAAAATTGTCATCAATCTATATTTACTTAGCTGTTGCACAGTAAACTCAAATAATACGAGATCAATAGTCACAGGCCTTGCTGCTAAAGTCCATCAGGAACATTATTTGTTTTTGCCGCTTAATTCAGCTCAGGTGCGTTGGAAATGTCTGCACGTGTTATCTCCCTGGAAAAACCCATTATCACTGGAACACTGGGAAGAAAGGGCCAAAAGGGAGGCGTACGTAGCTGACAGGATTCGAACCTGCGCGGGGAAACCCCAGTGGATTTCAAGTCCATCGCCTTGACCACTCGGCCACAACTACTCAAAGATTGGAGGTGGGCTGCTTTCCTGGGATGACTGAACTTTGACAGCGTAAATCACACATCGGCCACAATGTCAGGGAGCGTCAAGGAAGCTCCACATTAGAAATCTTGACCTAAACAGAGGGTAGACTTATTTACAGAACATGGGTCGAAACAAAAGGAGCTGTCAACCATTTTTTTTCATTTACAGGAGGCACAATAATTATTAGGAATTATTACTAAAGTTGCTGTTGCAGTGAAAATGGAATTCAAATGAGATAACGGACTTGTTTTATAGAGAGGCCAATGAATTTGACAACAATATTTAACCTTTCAAAAGTGCAATCGTTGTATTATACATTTTGTGAATACCAAAGTTGGACCTGAGACCCCCTATGCTGTAGCGGCTAGGTGTCTCGCTCAGGGAATGCTGACCGGCAGCAAGCCTCTGCTGCTTTCAAATGCGAAATAACGAGGTGTAACGACCAAATTTGTGGGAGCCTGACTACTGGGTTATATAGTTTTCATTCTCGTTCTTTCTCCTCTTGACTCTCCCTGATGGTCTAGTGGCTAGGATTCGGCGCTCTCACCGCCGCGGCCAGGATTCGATTCCCGGTCAGGGAAGTTGCTCATTTTGATGCTCTCCAATAACAATCTCCTGCAACTGTTTCCTCGTTCTTTTAGATTTACTTGACATCATTCCTCACTTTGACACGCTTCAGTTGGGCTGATGAGTACAAATTCTATATGTGCTGAACATGAATAAATACACCTCTCTCCATTTTGAAACATGTGTGGAAGGGGGGCCACTTTTGTTGCTCTGTAATTCACTGGCTAAACCTCCAAGTCATGGGAAATGATTTAGACGGCCTACTTGGACAATGCATTGCCTAGGAATCTTACAGAGGGGTCGTGGGCTATGCAAGCAGCTCTGCACCCATATATACCCCAGACACTTTGAAGCTACGTCTTCAAATGTCAGCTCCTTCAAGAGACATTACTGCATTTACCGGCGTCCTCGTGGCTTGGAGTGTTTACATTTCTCCCACATCTGAATCCACAAAGCCATATTGTTATTGTTCATCCCCAAACTCTGCCATTTCACCCCATAGTTTCAGACCATGCGCTACGTGAATGCCTGTGTGTAACACCTCCCCTTAGGAAGCAAATCCCACCTTCCACTTGAACAATGGGAAAAAAGGGTCAAAGTTAAGGCTTACGTAGTAACAGGATGTGAACCTGCGCTGGTAATCTCCAGTGCACGTCGAGTCTATGGGGTTGAGCACGGGGACCAAACTGCATCCAACGGGAACATAGGATGCTGTCCCGGAACAGTTGGACTTTGACATATGAAGCCTCTAAGCGGGGATGACGTCAAGCACCCTCAAAGACAGTCCACATGTGAACTCTTGGCCGAAAGAACGCGCCAAGTTTTTTACATGGCATCAGTCAAAAGAGACTGCGACATAAGGAGTAGGTCAACCGCTCGTTTGGATCACAACAGGAGCCAAAATTGTCATCAATCTATATTTACTTAGCTGTTGCACAGAAAACTCAAATAATACGAGATCAATAGTCACAGGCCTTGCTGCTAAAGTCCATCAGGAACATTATTTGTTTTTGCCGCTTAATTCAGCTCAGGTGCGTTGGAAATGTCTGCACGTGTTTTCTCCCTGGAGAAACCTATTATCACTGGAACACTGGGAAGAAAGGGCCAAAAGGGAGGCATACGTAGCTGACAGGATTCGAACCTGCGCGGGGAAACCCCAATGGATTTCAAGTCCATCGCCTTGACCACTCGGCCACAACTACTCAAAGATTGGAGGTGGGCTGCTTTCCTGGGATGACTGAACTTTGACAGCGTAAATCACACATCGGCCACAATGTCAGGGAGCGTCAAGGAAGCTCCACATTAGAAATCTTGACCTAAACAGAGGGTAGACTTATTTACAGAACATGGGTAGAAACAAAAGGAGCTGTCAACCATTTTTTTTTCATTTACAGGAGGCGCAATAATTATTAGGAATTATTACTAAAGTTGCTGTTGCACTGAAAATGGAATTCAAATGAGATAACGGACTTGTTTTATAGAGAGGCCAATGAATTTGACAACAATATTTAACCTTTCAAAAGTGCAATCGTTGTATTATACATTTTGTGAATACCAAAGTTGGACCTGAGACCCCCTATACTGTAGCGGCTAGGAGTCTCGCTCAGGGAATGCTGACCGGCAGCAAGCCTCTGCTGCTTTCCAATGCGAAATAACGAGGTGTAAGGACCAAATTGGTGGGAGCCTGACTACTGGGTTATATAGTTTTCATTCTCGCTCCTTCCCTTCTTTACTCTCCCTGATGGTCTAGTGGCTAGGATTCGGCGCTCTCACCGCCGCGGCCCGGGTTCGATTCCCGGTCAGGGAATTAGATCACATTGATGCTCTCCAATAACAATCTCCTGCAACTGTTTCCTTGTGCTTTTAGATCTCCATCACATCATTCCACACTTTGACACATTTCAGTTGGGCTGATAAGTACAAATTCTATATGAACTGAAGATGAATAAATACACCTCTCTCAATGTTGAAAGATGTATAGAAGGGGGCCCGCTTTTGTTGCCCCCCATCACATTTTAAAGAACAACGTACAGTTGCCAATGTAGCAGCTGGTATAAAAACGGAGGATCCCAACTTGCATACAGACCCGGCTGATGGATTGACAGTTTTTAGGGGTTTTGCTGTAATTCATTGACTAAACCTCCAAGTCATGGGAAATGATTTAGAAGGCCTACTTGGACAATGCATTGGCTAGGAATTCAGGAGCGTTGGGAATGTCTGCATGCGTTATCTCCCTGGAGAAACCCATTATCACTGGAACACTGGGAAGAAAGGGCCAAAAGGGAGGGATACGTAGCTGGCAGGATTCCAACCTGCGCGGGGAAACCCCAATGGATTTCGAGTCCATCGCCTTGACCACTCGGCCACAACTACTCAAAGACTCAAGCCGGGCTGCTTTCCAATGCGAAATAACGAGGTGTAACGACCAAACTTGTGGGAGCCTGACTACTGGGTTATATTGTTTTCATTCTCGTTCTTTCTCCTCTTGACTCTCCCTGATGGTCTAGTGGCTAGGATTCGGAGCTCTCACCGCCGCGGCCCGGGTTCGATTCCCGGTCAGGGAATTTGCTCATTTTGATGCCCTCCAATAACAATCTCCTGCAACTGTTTCCTCGTTCTTTTAGATATCCATGACATCATTCCTCACTTTGACACGCTTCAGTTGGGCTGATGAGTACAAATTCTATATGTACTGAACATGAATAAATTCACCTCTCTCAATTTTGAAACATGTGTGGAAGGGGGGCCACTTTTGTTGCTCTGTAATTCACTGGCTAAACCTCCAAGTCATGGGAAATGATTTAGACGGCCTACTTGGACAATGCATTGCCTAGGAATCCCACAGAGGGGTCGTGGGCTATGCAAGCAGCTCTGCACCCATATATACCCCCGACACATTGAAGGTACGTCTTCAAATGTCAGCTCCTTCCAGAGACATTACTGCATTTACCGGCGTCCTCGTGGCTTGGAGTGTTTACATTTCTCCCACATCTGAATCCACAAAGCCATATTGTTATTGTTCATCCCCAAACTCTGCCATTTGACCCCATACTTTCAGACCATGCGCCACGTGAATGCCTGTGTGTAACACCTCCCCTTAGGAAGCAAATCCCACCTTCCACTTGAACAATGGGAAAAAAGGGTCAAAGTTAAGGCTTACGTAGTAACAGGATGTGAACCTGCGCTGGTAATCTCCAGTGCACGTCGAGTCTATGGGGTTGAGCACGGGGACGAAACTGCTTCCAACGGGAACATAGGATGCTGTCCCGGAACAGTTGGACTTTGACATATGAAGCCTCTAAGCGGGGATGACGTCAAGCACCCTCAAAGACAGTCCACATGTGAACTCTTGGCCGAAAGAATGCGCCAAGTTTTTTACATGGCATCAGTCAAAAGAGACTGCGACATAAGGAGCAGGTCAACCGCTCGTTTGGATCACAACAGGAGCCAAAATTGTCATCAATCTATATTTACTTAGCTGTTGCACAGAAAACTCAAATAATACGACATCAATAGTCACAGGCCTTGCTGCTAAAGTCCATCAGGAACATTATTTGTTTTGTTTAAGGAAGCTCTACATTAGAAATCTTGACCTAAACAGAGGGTAGACTTATTTACAGAACATGGATCGAAACAAAAGGAGCTGTCAACCATTTTTTTTTTCATTTACAGGAGGCGCAATAATTATTAGGAATTATTACTAAAGTTGCTGTTGCACTGAAAATGGAATTCAAATGAGATAACGGACTTGTTTTATAGAGAGGCCAATGAATTTGACAACAATATTTAACCTTTCAAAAGTGCAATCGTTGTATTATACATTTTGTGAATACCAAAGTTGGACCTGAGACCCCCTATACTGTAGCTGCTAGGAGTCTCGCTCAGGGAATGCTGACCGGCAGCAAGCCTCTGCTGCTTTCCAATGCGAAATAACGAGGTGTAACGACCAAATTTGTGGGAGCCTGACTACTGGGTTATATAGTTTTCATTCTCTCTCCTTCCCGTCTTGACTCTCCCTGATGGTCTAGTGGCTAGGATTCGGTGCTCTTACCGCCGCGGCCCGGGTTCGATTCCCGGTCAGGGAATTAGATCACATTGATGCTCTCAAATAACAATCTCCTGCAACTGTTTCCTTGTGCTTTTAGATCTCCATCACATCATTCCACACTTTGACACATTTCAGTTGGGCTGATAAGTACAAATTCTATATGAACTGAAGATGAATAAATACACCTCTCTCAATGTTGAAAGATGTATAGAAGGGGGCCCGCTTTTGTTGCTCCCCATCACATTTTAAAGAACAACGTACAGTTGCCAATGTAGCAGCTGGTATAAAAACGGAGGATCCCAACTTGCATACAGACCCGGCTGATGGATTGACAGTTTTGAGGGGTTTTGCTGTAATTCATTGACTAAACCTCCAAGTCATGGGAAATGATTTAGAAGGCCTACTTGGACAATGCATTGGCTAGGAATTCAGGAGCGTTGGGAATGTCTGCATGCGTTATCTCCCTGGAGAAACCCATTATCACTGGAACACTGGGAAGAAAGGGCCAAAAGGGAGGGATACATAGCTGGCAGGATTCGAACCTGCGCGGGGAAACCCCAATGGATTTCGAGTCCATCGCCTTGACCACTCGGCCACAACTACTCAAAGACTCAAGCCGGGCTGCTTTCCAATGCGAAATAACGAGGTGTAACGACCAAACTTGTGGGAGCCTGACTACTGGGTTATATTGTTTTCATTCTCGTTCTTTCTCCTCTTGACTCTCCCTGATGGTCTAGTGGCTAGGATTTGGCGCTCTCACCGCCGCGGCCCGGTTTCGATTCCCGGTCAGGGAATTTGCTCATTTTGATGCTCTCCAATAACAATCTCCTGCAACTGTTTCCTCGTTCTTTTAGATTTCCTTGACATCATTCCTCACTTTGACACACTTCAGTTGGGCTGATGAGTACAAATTCTATATGTACTGAAGATGAATAAATACACCTCTCTCAATGTTGAACCATGTGTGGAAGGGGGGCCACTTTTGTTGCTCTGTAATTCACTGGCTAAACCTCCAAGTCATGGGAAATGATTTAGACGGCCTACTTGGACAATGCATTGCCTAGGAATCCCACAGAGGGGTCGTGGGCTATGCAAGCAGCTCTGCACCCATATATACCCCCGACACTTTGAAGCTACGTCTTCAAATGTCAGCTCCTTCCAGAGACATTACTGCATTTACGGACGTCCTCGTGGCTTGGAGTGTTTACATTTCTCCCACATCTGAATCCACAAAGCCATATTGTTATTGTTCATCCCCAAACTCTGCCATTTGACCCCATACTTTCAGACCATGCGCTACGTGAATGCCTGTGTGTAACACCTCCCCTTAGGAAGCAAATCCCACCTTCCACTTGAACAATGGGAAAAAAGGGTCAAAGTTAAGGCTTACGTAGTAACAGGATGTGAACCTGCGCTGGTAATCTCCAGTGCACGTCGAGTCTATGGGGTTGAGCACGGGGACGAAACTGCCTCCAACGGGAACATAGGATGCTGTCCTGGAACAGTTGGACTTTGACATATGAAGCCTCTAAGCGGGGATGACGTCAAGCACCGTCAGGGACAGTCCACATGTGAACTCTTGGCCGAAAGAATGCGCCAAGTTTTTTACATGGCATCAGTCAAAAGAGACTGCGACATAAGGAGCAGGTCAACCGCTCGTTTGGATCACAACAGGAGCCAAAATTCTCATCAATCTATATTTACTTAGCTGTTGCACAGAAAACTCAAATAATACGAGATCAATAGTCACAGGCCTTGCTGCTAAAGTCCATCAGGAACATTATTTGTTTTTGCCACTTAATTCAGCTCAGGTGCATTGGAAATGTCTGCACGTGTTATCTCCCTGGAGAAACCCATTATCACTGGAACACTGGGAAGAAAGGGAGGCATGCGTAGCTGACAGGATTCGAACCTGCGCAGGGAAACCCCAATGGATTTCGAGTCCATCGCCTTGACCACTCGGCCACAACTACTCAAAGACTCAAGCCGGGCTGCTTTCCAATGCGAACTAACGAGGTGTAACGACCAAACTTGTGGGAGCCTGACTACTGGGTTATAGTGTTTTCATTCTCGTTCTTTCTCCTCTTGACTCTCCCTGATGGTCTAGTGGCTAGGATTCGGCGCTCTCACCGCCGCGGCCAGGATTCGATTCCCGGTCAGGGAAGTTGCTCATTTTGATGCTCTCCAATAACAATCTCCTGCAACTGTTTCCTCGTTCTTTTAGATTTCCTTGACATCATTCCTCAGTTTGACACGCTTCAGTTGGGCTGATGAGTACAAATTCTATATGTGCTGAACATGAATAAATACACCTCTCTCCATTTTGAAACATGTGTAGAAGGGGGGCCACTTTTGTTGCTCTGCAATTCACTGGCTAAACCTCCAAGTCATGGGAAATGATTTAGACGGCCTACTTGGACAATGCATTGCCTAGGAATCCCACAGAGGGGTCGTGGGCTATGCAAGCAGCTCTGCACCCATATATACCCCCGACACTTTGAAGCTACGTCTTCAAATGTCAGCTCCTTCCAGAGACATTACTGCATTTACCGGCGTCCTCGTGGCTTGGAGTGTTTACATTTCTCCCACATCTGAATCCACAAAGCCATATTGTTATTGTTCATCCCCAAACTCTGCCATTTTACCCCATACTTTCCGACCATGTGCTTCGTGAATGCGTGTGTGTAGCACCTCCCCTTAGAAAGGAAATCCCACCTTCCACTTGAACAATGGGAAAAAAGGGTCAAAGTTAAGGCTTACGTAGTAACAGGATGTGAACCTGCGCTGGTAATCTCCAGTGCACGTCGAGTCTATGGGGTTGAGCATGGGGACGAAACTGCTTCCAACGGGAACATAGGATGCTGTCCCGGAACTGTTGGACTTTGACATATGAAGCCTCTAAGCGGGGATGACGTCAAGCACCGTCAAAGACAGTCCACATGTGAACTCTTGGCCGAAAGAATGCGCCAAGTTTTTTACATGGCATCAGTCAAAAGAGACTGCGACATAAGGAGCAGGTCAACCGCTCGTTTGGATCACAACAGGAGCCAAAATTGTCATCAATCTATATTTACTTAGCTGTTGCACAGAAAACTCAAATAATACGAGATCAATAGTCACAGGCCTTGCTGCTAAAGTCCATCAGGAACATTATTTGTTTTTGCCGCTTAATTCAGCTCAGGTGCGTTGGAAATGTCTGCACGTGTTATCTCCCTGGAGAAACCCATTATCACTGGAACACTGGGAAGAAAGGGCCAAAAGGGAGGCATACGTAGCTGACAGGATTCTAACCTGCGCGGGGAAACCCCAATGGATTTCAAGTCCATCGCCTTGACCAATCGGCCACAACTACTCAAAGATTGGAGGTGGGCTGCTTTCCTGGGATGACTGAACTTTGACAGCGTAAATCACAAATAGGCCACAATGTCAGGGAGCGTCAAGGAAGCTCCACATTAGAAATCTTGACCTAAACAGAGGGTAGACTTATTTACAGAACATGGGTCGAAACAAAAGGAGCTGTCAACTATTTTTTTTTCATTTACAGGAGGCGCAATAATTATTAGGAATTATTACTAAAGTTGCTGTTGCACTGAAAATGGAATTCAAATGAGATAACGGACTTGTTTTATAGAGAGGCCAATGAATTTGACAACAATATTTAACCTTTCAAAAGTGCAATCGTTGTATTATACATTTTGTGAATACCAAAGTTGGACCTGAGACCCCCTATACTGTAGCTGCTAGGAGTCTCGCTCAGGGAATGCTGACCGGCAGCAAGCCTCTGCTGCTTTCCAATGCGAAATAACGAGGTGTAACGACCAAATTTGTGGGAGCCTGACTACTGGGTTATATAGTTTTCATTCTCGCTCCTTCCCGTCTTGACTCTCCCTGATGGTCTAGTGGCTAGGATTCGGTGCTCTTACCGCCGCGGCCCGGGTTCGATTCCCGGTCAGGGAATTAGATCACATTGATGCTCTCCAATAACAATCTCCTGCAACTGTTTCCTTGTGCTTTTAGATCTCCATCACATCATTCCACACTTTGACACACTTCAGTTGGGCTGATAAGTACAAATTGTATATGAACTGAAGATGAATAAATACACCTCTCTCAATGTTGAAAGATGTATAGAAGGGGGTCCGCGTTTGTTGATCCCCATCACATTTTAAATAACAACGTACAGTTGCCAATGTAGCAGCTGGTATAAAAACGGAGGATCCCAACTTGCATACAGACCCGGCTGATGGATTGACAGTTTTGAGGGGTCTTGCTGTAATTCATTGACTAAACCTCCAAGTCATGGGAAATGATTTAGAAGGCCTACTTGGACAATGCATTGGCTAGGAATTCAGGAGCGTTGGGAATGTCTGCATGCGTTATCTCCCTGGAGAAACCCATTATCACTGGAACACTGGGAAGAAAGGGCCAAAAGGGAGGGATACGTAGCTGGCAAGATTCGAACCTGCGCGGAAAAACCCCAATGGATTTCGAGTCCATCGCCTTGACCACTCGGCCACAACTACTCAAAGACTCAAGCCGGGCTGCTTTCCAATGCGAACTAACGAGATGTAACGACCAAACTTGTGGGAGCCTGACTACTGGGTTATATTGTTTTCATTCTCGTTCTTTCTCCTCTTGACTCTCCCCGATGGTCTAGTGGCTAGGATTCGGCGCTCTCACCGCCGCGGCCAGGATTCGATTCCCGGTCAGGGAAGTTGCTCATTTTGATGCTCTCCAATAACAATCTCCTGCAACTGTTTCCTCGTTCTTTTAGATTTCCTTGACATCATTCCTCACTTTGACACGCTTCAGTTGGGCTGATGAGTACAAATTCTATATGTGCTGAACATGAATAAATACACCTCTCTCCATTTTGAAACATGTGTGGAAGGGGGGCCACTTTTGTTGCTCTGTAATTCACTGGCTAAACCTCCAAGTCATGGGAAATGATTTAGACGGCCTACTTGGACAATGCATTGCCTAGGAATCCCACAGAGGGGTCGTGGGCTATGCAAGCAGCTCTGCACCCATATATACCCCCGACACTTTGAAGCTACGTCTTCAAATGTCAGCTCCTTCCAGAGACATTACTGCATTTACCGGCGTCCTCGTGGCTTGGAGTGTTTACATTTCTCCCACATCTGAATCCACAAAGCCATATTGTTATTGTTCATCCCCAAACTCTGCCATTTGACCCCATACTTTCAGACCATGTGCTTCGTGAATGCGTGTGTGTAGCACCTCCCCTTAGGAAGCAAATCCCACCTTCCACTTGAACAATGGGAAAAAAGGGTCAAAGTTAAGGCTTACGTAGTAACAGGATGTGAACCTGCGCTGGTAATCTCCAGTGCACGTCGAGTCTATGGGGTTGAGCATGGGGACGAAACTGCTTCCAACGGGAACATAGGATGCTGTCCCGGAACTGTTGGACTTTGACATATGAAGCCTCTAAGCGGGGATGACGTCAAGCACCGTCAAAGACAGTCCACATGTGAACTCTTGGCCGAAAGAATGCGCCAAGTTTTTTACATGGCATCAGTCAAAAGAGACTGCGACATAAGGAGCAGGTCAACCGCTCGTTTGGATCACAACAGGAGCCAAAATTGTCATCAATCTATATTTACTTAGCTGTTGCACAGAAAACTCAAATAATACGAGATCAATAGTCACAGGCCTTGCTGCTAAAGTCCATCAGGAACATTATTTGTTTTTGCCGCTTAATTCAGCTCAGGTGCGTTGGAAATGTCTGCACGTGTTATCTCCCTGGAGAAACCCATTATCACTGGAACACTGGGAAGAAAGGGCCAAAAGGGAGGCATACGTAGCTGACAGGATTCTAACCTGCGCGGGGAAACCCCAATGGATTTCAAGTCCATCGCCTTGACCACTCGGCCACAACTACTCAAAGATTGGAGGTGGGCTGCTTTCCTGGGATGACTGAACTTTGACAGCGTAAATCACAAATCGGCCACAATGTCAGGGAGCGTCAAGGAAGCTCCACATTAGAAATCTTGACCTAAACAGAGGGTAGACTTATTTACAGAACATGGGTCGAAACAAAAGGAGCTGTCAACTATTTTTTTTTCATTTACAGGAGGCGCAATAATTATTAGGAATTATTACTAAAGTTGCTGTTGCACTGAAAATGGAATTCAAATGAGATAACGGACTTGTTTTATAGAGAGGCCAATGAATTTGACAACAATATTTAACCTTTCAAAAGTGCAATCGTTGTATTATACATTTTGTGAATACCAAAGTTGGACCTGAGACCCCCTATACTGTAGCGGCTAGGAGTCTCGCTCAGGGAATGCTGACCGGCAGCAAGCCTCTGCTGCTTTCAAATGCGAAATAACGAGGTGTAACGACCAAATTTGTGGGAGCCTGACTACTGGGTTATATTGTTTTCATTCTCGTTCTTTCTCCTCTTGACTCTCCCTGATGGTCTAGTGGCTAGGATTCGGCGCTCTCACCGCCGCGGCCCGGGTTCGATTCCCGGTCAGGGAATTAGATCACATTGATGCTCTCCAATAACAATCTCCTGCAACTGTTTCCTTGTGCTTTTAGATCTCCATCACATCATTCCACGCTTTGACACACTTCAGTTGGGCTGATAAGTACAAATTCTATATGAACTGAAGATGAATAAATACACCTCTCTCAATGTTGAAAGATGTATAGAAGGGGGCCCGCTTTTGTTGCTCCCCATCACATTTTAAAGAACAACGTACAGTTGCCAATGTAGCAGCTGGTATAAAAACGGAGGATCCCAACTTGCATACAGACCCGGCTGATGGATTGACAGTTTTGAGGGGTTTTGCTGTAATTCATTGACTAAACCTCCAAGTCATGGGAAATGATTTAGAAGGCCTACTTGGACAATGCATTGGCTAGGAATTCAGGAGCGTTGGGAATGTCTGCATGCGTTATCTCCCTGGAGAAACCCATTATAACTGAAACACTGGGAAGAAAGGGCCAAAAGGGAGGGATACGTAGCTGGCAGGATTCCAACCTGCGCGGGGAAACCCCATTGGATTTCGAGTCCATCGCCTTGACCACTCGGCCACAACAACTCAAAGACTCAAGCCGGGCTGCTTTCCAATGCGAAATAACGAGGTGTAACGACCAAACTTGTGGGAGCCTGACTACTGGGTTATATTGTTTTCATTCTCGTTCTTTCTCCTCTTGACTCTCCCTGATGGTCTAGTGGCTAGGATTCGGCGCTCTCACCGCCGCGGCCAGGGTTCGATTCCCGGTCAGGGAATTTGCTCATTTTGATGCTCTCCAATAACAATCTCCTGCAACTGTTTCCTCGTTCTTTTAGATTTCCTTGACATCATTCCTCACTTTGACACGCTTCAGTTGGGCTGATGAGTACAAATTCTATATGTACTGAAGATGAATAAATACACCTCTCTCAATGTTGAACCATGTGTGGAAGGGGGGCCACTTTTGTTGCTCTGTAATTCACTGGCTAAACCTCCAAGTCATGGGAAATGATTTAGACGGCCTACTTGGACAATGCATTGGCTAGGAATCCCACAGAGGGGTCGTGGGCTATGCAAGCAGCTCTGCACCCATATATACCCCCGACACTTAGAAGCTACGTCTTCAAATGTCAGCTCCTTCCAGAGATATTACTGCATTTACCGGCGTCCTCGTGGCTTGGAGTGTTTACATTTCTCCCACATCTGAATCCACAAAGCCATATTGTTATTGTTCATCCCCAAACTCTGCCATTTGACCCCATACTTTCAGACCATGCGCTACGTGAATGCGTGTGTGTAGCACCTCCCCTTAGGAAGCAAATCCCACCTTCCACTTGAACAATGGGAAAAAAAGGTCAAAGTTAAGGCTTACGTAGTAACAGGATGTGAACCTGCGCTGGTAATCTCCAGTGCACGTCGAGTCTATGGGGTTGAGCACGGGGACGAAACTGCTTCCAACGGGAACATAGGATGCTGTCCCGGAACTGTTGGACTTTGACATATGAAGCCTCTAAGCGGGGATGACGTCAAGCACCGTCAAAGACAGTCCACATGTGAACTCTTGGCCGAAAGAATGCGTCAAGTTTTTTACATGGCATCAGTCAAAAGAGACTGCGACATAAGGAGCAGGTCAACCGCTCGTTTGGATCACAACAGGAGCCAAAATTGTCATCAATCTATATTTACTTAGCTGTTGCACAGAAAACTCAAATAATACGAGATCAATAGTCACAGGCCTTGCTGCTAAAGTCCATCAGGAACATTATTTGTTTTTGCCGTTTAATTCAGCTCAGGTGCGTTGGAAATGTCTGCACGTGTTATCTCCCTGGAGAAACCCATTATCACTGGAACACTGGGAAGAAAGGGAAGCATACGTAGCTGACAGGATTCGAACCTGCGCGGGGAAACCCCAATGGATTTCATGTCCATCGCCTTGACCACTCGGTCACAACTACTCAAAGATTGGAGGTGGGCTGCTTTCCTGGGATGACTGAACTTTGACAGCGTAAATCACACATCGGCCACAATGTCAGGGAGCGTCTAGGAAGCTCCACATTAGAAATCTTGACCTAAACAGAGGGTAGACTTATTTACAGAACATGGGTCGAAACAAAAGGAGCTGTCAACCATTTTTTTTTCATTTACAGGAGGCGCAATAATTATTAGGAATTATTACTAAAGTTGCTGTTGCACTGAAAATGGAATTCAAATGAGATAACGGACTTGTTTTATAGAGAGGCCAATGAATTTGACAACAATATTTAACCTTTCAAAAGTGCAATCGTTGTATTATACATTTTGTGAATACCAACGTTGGACCTGAGACCCACTATACTGTAGCGGCTAGGAGTCTCGCTCAGGGAATGCTGACCGGCAGCAAGCCTCTGCTGCTTTCAAATGCGAAATAACGAGTTGTAACGACCAAATTTGTGGGAGCCTGACTACTGGGTTATATAGTTTTCATTCTCGCTACTTCCCGTCTTGACTCTCCCTGATGGTCTAGTGGCTAGGATTCGGCGCTCTCACCGCCGCGGCCCGGGTTCGATTCCCGGTCAGGGAATTAGATCACATTGATGCTCTCCAATAACAATCTCCTGCAACTGTTTCCTTGTGCTTTTAGATCTCCATCACATCATTCCACACTTTGACACACTTCAGTTGGGCTGATAAGTACAAATTGTATATGAACTGAAGATGAATAAATACACCTCTCTCTATGTTGAAAGATGTATAGAAGGGGGTCCGCGTTTGTTGATCCCCATCACATTTTAAATAACAACGTACAGTTGCCAATGTAGCAGCTGGTATAAAAACGGAGGATCCCAACTTGCATACAGACCCGGCTGATGGATTGACAGTTTTGAGGGGTCTTGCTGTAATTCATTGACTAAACCTCCAAGTCATGGGAAATGATTTAGAAGGCCTACTTGGACAATGCATTGGCTAGGAATTCAGGAGCGTTGGGAATGTCTGCATGCGTTATCTCCCTGGAGAAACCCATTATCACTGGAACACTGGGAAGAAAGGGCCAAAAGGGAGGGATACGTAGCTGGCAGGATTCGAACCTGCGCGGAGAAACCCCAATGGATTTCGAGTCCATCGCCTTGACCACTCGGCCACAACTACTCAAAGACTCAAGCCGGGCTGCTTTCCAATGCGAACTAACGAGATGTAACGACCAAACTTGTGGGAGCCTGACTACTGGGTTATATTGTTTTCATTCTCGTTCTTTCTCCTCTTGACTCTCCCCGATGGTCTAGTGGCTAGGATTCGGCGCTCTCACCGCCGCGGCCAGGATTCGATTCCCGGTCAGGGAAGTTGCTCATTTTGATGCTCTCCAATAACAATCTCCTGCAACTGTTTCCTCGTTCTTTTAGATTTCCTTGACATCATTCCTCACTTTGACACGCTTCAGTTGGGCTGATGAGTACAAATTCTATATGTGCTGAACATGAATAAATACACCTCTCTCCATTTTGAAACATGTGTGGAAGGGGGGCCACTTTTGTTGCTCTGTAATTCACTGGCTAAACCTCCAAGTCATGGGAAATGATTTAGACGGCCTACTTGGACAATGCATTGCCTAGGAATCCCACAGAGGGGTCGTGGGCTATGCAAGCAGCTCTGCACTCATATATACCCCCGACACTTTGAAGATACGTCTTCAAATGTCAGCTCCTTCCAGAGACATTACTGCATTTACCGGCGTCCTCGTGGCTTGGAGTGTTTACATTTCTCCCACATCTGAATCCACAAAGCCATATTGTTATTGTTCATCCCCAAACTCTGCCATTTGACCCCATACTTTCAGACCATGCGCTACGTGAATGCCTGTGTGTAACACCTCCCCTTAGGAAGCAAATCCCACCTTCCACTTGAACAATGGGAAAAAAGGGTCAAAGTTAAGGCTTACGTAGTAACAGGATGTGAACCTGCGCTGGTGAACTCTTGGCCTCTAGAAAGCACGCGCCAAGTTTTTTACATGGCATCAGTCAAAAGAGACTGCGACATAAGGAGCAGGTCAACCGCTCGTTTGGATCACAACAGGAGCCAAAATTGTCATCAATCTATATTTACTTAGCTGTTGCACAGAAAACTCAAATAATACGAGATCAATAGTCACAGGCCTTGCTGCTAAAGTCCATCAGGAACATTATTTGTTTTTGCCGCTTAATTCAGCTCAGGTGCGTTGGAAATGTCTGCACGTGTTATCTCCCTGGAGAAACCCATTATCACTGGAACACTGGGAAGAAAGGGCCAAAAGGGAGGCGTACGTAGCTGACAGGATTCGAACCTGCGCGGGGAAACCCCAATGGATTTCAAGTCCATCACCTTGACCACTCGGCCACAACTACTCAAAGATTGGAGGTGGGCTGCTTTCCTGGGATGACTGAACTTTGACAGCGTAAATCACACATCGGCCACAATGTCAGGGAGCGTCAAGGAAGCTCCACATTAGAAATCTTGACCTAAACAGAGGGTAGACTTATTTACAGAACATGGGTCGAAACAAAAGGAGCTGTCAACCATTTTTTTTTTCATTTACAGGAGGCGCAATAATTATTAGGAATTATTACTAAAGTTGCTGTTGCACTGAAAATGGAATTCAAATGAGATAACGGACTTGTTTTATAGAGAGGCCAATGAATTTGACAACAATATTTAACCTTTCAAAAGTGCAATCGTTGTATTATACATTTTGTGAATACCAAAGTTGGACCTGAGACCCCCTATACTGTAGCGGCTAAAAGTCTCGCTCAGGGAATGCTGACCGGCAGCAAGCCTCTGCTGCTTTCAAATGCAAAATAACGAGGTGTAACGACCAAATTTGTGGGAGCCTGACTACTGGGTTATATAGTTTTCATTCTCGATCCTTCTCGTCTTGACTCTCCCTGATGGTCTAGTGGCTAGGATTCGGCGCTCTCACCCCCGCGGCCCGGGTTCGATTCCCGGTCAGGGAATTAGATCACATTGATGCTCTCCAATAACAATCTCCTGCAACTGTTTCCTTGTGCTTTTAGATCTCCATCACATCAT
The DNA here is from genome assembly GCF_033026475.1 of Channa argus. NCBI lineage: Eukaryota > Metazoa > Chordata > Actinopteri > Anabantiformes > Channidae > Channa > Channa argus. The sequence continues at coordinate 18,801,691 of NC_090217.1, read as the reverse complement.
TCCACACTTTGACACATTTCAGTTGGGCTGATAAGTACAAATTCTATATGAACTGAAGATGAATAAATACACCTCTCTCAATGTTGAAAGATGTATAGAAGGGGGCCCGCTTTTGTTGCTCCCCATCACATTTTAAAGAACAACGTACAGTTGCCAATGTAGCAGCTGGTATAAAAACGGAGGATCCCAACTTGCATACAGACCCGGCTGATGGATTGACAGTTTTGAGGGGTTTTGCTGTAATTCATTGACTAAACCTCCAAGTCATGGGAAATGATTTAGAAGGCCTACTTGGACAATGCATTGGCTAGGAATTCAGGAGCGTTGGGAATGTCTGCATGCGTTATCTCCCTGGAGAAACCCATTATCACTGGAACACTGGGAAGAAAGGGCCAAAAGGGAGGGATACGTAGCTGGCAGGATTCCAACCTGCGCGGGGAAACCCCAATGGATTTCGAGTCCATCGCCTTGACCACTCGGCCACAACTACTCAAAGACTCAAGCCGGGCTGCTTTCCAATGCGAAATAACGAGGTGTAACGACCAAACTTGTGGGAGCCTGACTACTGGGTTATATTGTTTTCATTCTCGTTCTTTCTCCTCTTGACTCTCCCTGATGGTCTAGTGGCTAGGATTCGGCGCTCTCACCGCCGCGGCCAGGATTCGATTCCCGGTCAGGGAAGTTGCTCATTTTGATGCTCTCCAATAACAATCTCCTGCAACTGTTTCCTCGTTCTTTTAAATTTCCTTGACATCATTCCTCACTTTGACACGCTTCAGTTGGGCTGATGAGTACAAATTCTATATGTGCTGAACATGAATAAATACACCTCTCTCCATTTTGAAACATGTGTGGAAGGGGGGCCACTTTTGTTGCTCTGTAATTCACTGGCTAAACCTCCAAGTCATGGGAAATGATTTAGACGGCCTACTTGGACAATGCATTGCCTAGGAATCCCACGGAGGGGTCGTGGGCTATGCAAGCAGCTCTGCACCCATATATACCCCCGACACTTTGAAGCTACGTCTTCAAATGTCAGCTCCTTCCAGAGACATTACTGCATTTACCGGCGTCTTCGTGGCTTGGAGTGTTTACATTTCTCCCACATCTGAATCCACAAAGCCATATTGTTATTGTTCATCCCCAAACTCTGCCATTTCACCCCATACTTTCAGACCATGCGCTACGTGAATGCCTGTGTGTAACACCTCCCCTTAGGAAGCAAATTCCACCTTCCACTTGAACAATGGGAATAAAGGGTCAAAGTTAAGGCTTACGTAGTAACAGGATGTGAACCTGCGCTGGTGAACTCTTGGCCTCTAGAAAGCACGCGCCAAGTTTTTTACATGGCATCAGTCAAAAGAGACTGCGACATAAGGAGCAGGTCAACCGCTCGTTTGGATCACAACAGGAGCCAAAATTGTCATCAATCTATATTTACTTAGCTGTTGCACAGAAAACTCAAATAATACGAGATCAATAGTCACAGGCCTTGCTGCTAAAGTCCATCAGGAACATTATTTGTTTTTGCCGCTTAATTCAGCTCAGGTGCGTTGGAAATGTCTGCACGTGTTATCTCCCTGAAGAAACCCATTATCACTGGAACACTGGGAAGAAAGGGCCAAAAGGGAGGCGTACGTAGCTGACAGGATTCGAACCTGCGCGGGGAAACCCCAATGGATTTCAAGTCCATCGCCTTGACCACTCGGCCACAACTACTCAAAGATTGGAGGTGGGCTGCTTTCCTGGGATGACTGAACTTTGACAGCGTAAATCACACATCGGCCACAATGTCAGGGAGCGTCAAGGAAGCTCCACATTAGAAATCTTGACCTAAACAGAGGGTAGACTTATTTACAGAACATGGGTCGAAACAAAAGGAGCTGTCAACCATTTTTTTTTCATTTACAGGAGGCGCAATAATTATTAGGAATTATTACTAAAGTTGCTGTTGCACTGAAAATGGAATTCAAATGAGATAACGGACTTGTTTTATAGAGAGGCCAATGAATTTGACAACAATATTTAACCTTTCAAAAGTGCAATCGTTGTATTATACATTTTGTGAATACCAAAGTTGGACCTGAGACCCCCTATACTGTAGCGGCTAGGAGTCTCGCTCAGGGAATGCTGACCGGCAGCAAACCTCTGCTGCTTTCCAATGCGAAATAACGAGGTGTAAGGACCAAGTATAGTTTTCATTCTCGCTCCTTCCCGTCTTGACTCTCCTTGATGGTCTAGTGGCTAGGATTCGGTGCTCTCACCGCCGCGGCCCGGGTTCGATTCTCGGTCAGGGAATTAGATCACATTGATGCTCTCCAATAACAATCTCCTGCAACTGTTTCCTTGTGCTTTTAGATCTCCATCACATCATTCCACACTTTGACACATTTCAGTTGGGCTGATAAGTACAAATTCTATATGAACTGAAGATGAATAAATACACCTCTCTCAATGTTGAAAGATGTATAGAAGGGGGCCCGCTTTTGTTGCTCCCCATCACATTTTAAAGAACAACGTACAGTTGCCAATGTAGCAGCTGGTATAAAAACGGAGGATCCCAACTTGCATACAGACCCGGCTGATGGATTGACAGTTTTGAGGGGTTTTGCTGTAATTCATTGACTAAACCTCCAAGTCATGGGAAATGATTTAGAAGGCCTACTTGGACAATGCATTGGCTAGGAATTCAGGAGCGTTAGGAATGTCTGCATGCGTTATATCTTGAACAATGGGAAAAAAGGGTCAAAGTTAAGGCTTACGTAGTAACAGGATGTGAACCTGCGCTGGTAATCTCCAGTGCACGTCGAGTCTATGGGGTTGAGCACGGGGACCAAACTGCATCCAACGGGAACATAGGATGCTGTCCCGGAACAGTTGGACGTTGACATATGAAGCCTCTAAGCGGGGATGACGTCAAGCACCGTCAAAGACAGTCCACATGTGAACTCTTGGCCGAAAGAATGCGCCAAGTTTTTTACATGGCATCAGTCAAAAGAGACTGCGACATAAGGAGCAGGTCAACCGCTCGTTTGGATCACAACAGGAGCCAAAAATGTCATCAATCTATATTTACTTAGCTGTTGCACAGAAAACTCAAATAATGCGAGATCAATAGTCACAGGCCTTGCTGCTAAAGTCCATCAGGAACATTATTTGTTTTTGCCGCTTAATTCAGCTCAGGTGCGTAGGAAATGTCTGCACGTGTTATCTCCCTGGAGAAACCCATTATCACTGGAACACTGGGAAGAAAGGGCCAAAAGGGAGGCGTACGTAGCTGACAGGATTCGAACCTGCGCGGGGAAACCCCAATGGATTTCAAGTCCATCGCCTTGACCACTCGGCCACAACTACTCAAAGATTGGAGGTGGGCTGCTTTCCTGGGATGACTGAACTTTGACAGCGTAAATCACACATCGGCCACAATGTCAGGGATCGTCAAGGAAGCTCCACATTAGAAATCTTGACCTAAACAGAGGGTAGACTTATTTACAGAACATGGGTCGAAACAAAAGGAGCTGTCAACAATTTTTTTTTTCATTTACAAGAAGCGCAATAATTATTAGGAATTATTACTAAAGTTGCTGTTGCACTGAAAATGGAATTCAAATGAGATAACGGACTTGTTTTATAGAGAGGCCAATGAATTTGACAACAATATTTAACCTTTCAAAAGTGCAATCGTTGTATTATACATTTTGTGAATACCAAAGTTGGACCTGAGACCCCCTATACTGTAGCGGCTAGGAGTCTCGCTCAGGGAATGCTGACCGGCAGCAAGCCTCTGCTTCTTTCCAATGCGAAATAACGAGGTGTAACGACCAAATTTGTGGGAGCCTGACTACTGGGTTATATAGTTTTCATTCTCGCTCCTTCCCGTCTTGACTCTCCCTGATGGTCTAGTGGCTAGGATTAGGCGCTCTCACCGCCGCGGCCCGGGTTCAATTCCCGGTCAGGGAATTAGATCACATTGATGCTCTCCAATAACAATCTCCTGCAACTGTTTCCTTGTGCTTTTAGATCTCCATCACATCATTCCACACTTTGACACACTTCAGTTGGGCTGATAAGTACAAATTCTATATGAACTGAAGATGAATAAATACACCTCTCTCAATGTTGAAAGATGTATAGAAGGGGGCCCGCTTTTGTTGCTCCCCATCACATTTTAAAGAACAACGTACAGTTGCCAATGTAGCAGCTGGTATAACAACGGAGGATCCCAACTTGCATACAAACCCGGCTGATGGATTGACAGTTTTGAGGGGTTTTGCTGTAATTCATTGACTAAACCTCCAAGTCATGGGTAATGATTTAGAAGGCCTACTTGGACAATGCATTGGCTAGGAATTCAGGAGCGTTGGGAATGTCTGCATGCGTTATCTCCCTGAAGAAACCCATTATCACTGGAACACTGGGAAGAAAGGGCCAAAAGGGAGGGATACGTAGCTGGCAGGATTCCAACCTGCGCGGGGAAACCCCAATGGATTTCGAGTCCATCGCCTTGACCACTCGGCCACAACTACTCAAAGACTCAAGCCGGGCTGCTTTCCAATGCGAACTAACGAGGTGTAACGACCAAACTTGTGGGAGCCTGACTACTGGGTTATATTGTTTTCATTCTCGTTCTTTCTCCTCTTGACTCTCCCTGATGGTCTAGTGGCTAGGATTCGATTCCCGGTCAGGGAAGTTGCTCATTTTGATGCTCTCCAATAACAATCTCCTGCAACTGTTTCCTCGTTCTTTTAGATTTCCTTGACATCATTCCTCACTTTGACACGCTTCAGTTGGGCTGATGAGTACAAATTCTATATGTGCTGAACATGAAAAAATACACCTCTCTCCATTTTGAAACATGTGTGGAAGGGGGGCCACTTTTGTTGCTCTGTAATTCACTGGCTAAACCTCCAAGTCATGGGAAATGATTTAGACGGCGTACTTGGACAATGCATTGCCTAGGAATCCCACAGAGGGGTCGTGGGCTATGCAAGCATCTCTGCACCCATATATACCCCCGACACTTTGAAGCTACGTCTTCAAATGTCAGCTCCTTCCAGAGACATTACTGCATTTACCGGCGTCCTCGTGGCTTGGAGTGTTTACATTTCTCCCACATCTGAATCCACAAAGCCATATTGTTATTGTTCATCCCCAAACTCTGCCATTTGACCCCATACTTTCAGACCATGCGCTACGTGAATGCCTGTGTGTAACACCTCCCCTTAGGAAGCAAATCCCACCTTCCACTTGAACAATGGGAAAAAAGGGTCAAAGTTAAGGCTTACGTAGTAACAGGATGTGAACCTGCGCTGGTGAACTCTTGGCCTCTAGAAAGCACGCGCCAAGTTTTTTACATGGCACCAGTCAAAAGAGACTGCGACATAAGGAGCAGGTCAACCGCTCGTTTGGATCACAACAGGAGCCAAAATTGTCATCAATCTATATTTACTTAGCTGTTGCACAGAAAACTCAAATAATACGAGATCAATAGTCACAGGCCTTGCTGCTAAAGTCCATCAGGAACATTATTTGTTTTTGCCGCTTAATTCAGCTCAGGTGCGTTGGAAATGTCTGCACGTGTTATCTCCCTGGAGAAACCCATTATCACTGGAACACTGGGAAGAAAGGGCCAAAAGGGAGGCGTACGTAGCTGACAGGATTCGAACATACGCGGGGAAACCCCAATGGATTTCAAGTCCATCGCCTTGACCACTCGGCCACAACTACTCAAAGATTGGAGGTGGGCTGCTTTCCTGGGATGACTGAACTTTGACAGCGTAAATCACACATCGGCCACAATGTCAGGGAGCGTCAAGGAAGCTCCACATTAGAAATCTTGACCTAAACAGAGGGTAGACTTATTTACAGAACATGGGTCGAAACAAAAGGAGCTTTCAACCATTTTTTTTTCATTTACAGGAGGCGCAATAATTATTAGGAATTATTACTAAAGTTGCTGTTGCACTGAAAATGGAATTCAAATGAGATAACGGACTTGTTTTATAGAGAGGCCAATGAATTTGACAACAATATTTAACCTTTCAAAAGTGCAATCGTTGTATTATACATTTTGTGAATACCAAAGTTGGACCTGAGACCCCCTATACTGTAGCGGCTAGGAGTCTCGCTCAGGGAATGCTGACCGGCAGCAAGGCTCTGCTGCTTTCAAATGCGAAATAACGAGGTGTAACGACCAAATTTGTGGGAGCCTGACTACTGGGTTATATAGTTTTCATTCTCGCTCCTTCCCGTCTTGACTCTCCCTGATGGTCTAGTGGCTAGGAATCGGCGCTCTCACCGCCGCGGCCCGGGTTCGATTCCCGGTCAGGGAATTAGATCACATTGATGCTCTCCAATAACAATCTCCTGCAACTGTTTCCTTGTGCTTTTAGATCTCCATCACATCATTCCACACTTTGACACATTTCAGTTGGGCTGATAAGTACAAATTCTATATGAACTGAAGATGAATAAATACACCTCTCTCAATGTTGAAAGATGTATAGAAGGGGGCCCGCTTTTGTTGCTCCCCATCACATTTTAAAGAACAACGTACAGTTGCCAATGTAGCAGCTGGTATAAAAACGGAGGATCCCAACTTGCGTACAGACCCGGCTGATGGATTGACAGTTTTGAGGGGTTTTGCTGTAATTCATTGACTAAACCTCCAAGTCATGGGAAATGATTTAGAAGGCCTACTTGGACAATGCATTGGCTAGGAATTCAGGAGCGTTGGGAATGTCTGCATGCGTTATCTCCCTGGAGAAACCCATTATCACTGGAACACTGGGAAGAAAGGGCCAAAAGGGAGGGATACGTAGCTGGCAGGATTCCAACCTGCGCGGGGAAACCCCAATGGATTTCGAGTCCATCGCCTTGACCACTCGGCCACAACTACTCAAAGACTCAAGCCGGGCTGCTTTCCAATGCGAACTAACGAGGTGTAACGACCAAACTTGTGGGAGCCTGACTACTGGGTTATATTGTTTTCATTCTCGTTCTTTCGCCTCTTGACTCTCCCTGATGGTCTAGTGGCTAGGATTCGGCGCTCTCACCGCCGCGGCCAGGATTCGATTCCCGGTCAGGGAAGTTGCTCATTTTGATGCTCTCCAATAACAATCTCCTGCAACTGTTTCCTCGTTCTTTTAGATTTCCTTGACATCATTCCTCACTTTGACACGTTTCAGTTGGGCTGATGAGTACAAATTCTATATGTGCTGAACATGAATAAATACACCTCTCTCCATTTTGAAACATGTGTGGAAGGGGGGCCACTTTTGTTGCTCTGTAATTCACTGGCTAAACCTCCAAGTCATGGGAAATGATTTAGACGGCCTACTTGGACAATGCATTGCCTAGGAATCCCACAGAGGGGTCGTGGGCTATGCAAGCAGCTCTGCACCCATATATACCCCCGACACTTTGAAGCTACGTCTTCAAATGTCAGCTCCTTCCAGAGATATTACTGCATTTACCGGCGTCCTCGTGGCTTGGAGTGTTTACATTTCTCCCACATCTGAATCCACAAAGCCATATTGTTATTGTTCATCCCCAAACTCTGCCATTTGACCACATACTTTCAGACCATGCGCTACGTGAATGCGTGTGTGTAGCACCTCCCCTTAGGAAGCAAATCCCACCTTCCACTTGAACAATGGGAAAAAAGGGTCAAAGTTAAGGCTTACGTAGTAACAGGATGTGAACCTGCGCTGGTAATCTCCAGTGCACGTCGAGTCTATGGGGTTGAGCACGGGGACGAAACTGCTTCCAACGGGAACATAGGATGCTGTCCCGGAACTGTTGGACTTTGACATATGAAGCCTCTAAGCGGGGATGACGTCAAGCACCGTCAAAGACAGTCCACATGTGAACTCTTGGCCGAAAGAATGCGCCAAGTTTTTTACATGGCATCAGTCAAAAGAGACTGCGACATAAGGAGCAGGTCAACCGCTCGTTTGGATCACAACAGGAGCCAAAATTGTCATCAATCTATATTTACTTAGCTGTTGCACAGTAAACTCAAATAATACGAGATCAATAGTCACAGGCCTTGCTGCTAAAGTCCATCAGGAACATTATTTGTTTTTGCCGCTTAATTCAGCTCAGGTGCGTTGGAAATGTCTGCACGTGTTATCTCCCTGGAGAAACCCATTATCACTGGAACACTGGGAAGAAAGGGCCAAAAGGGAGGCATACGTAGCTGACAGGATTCTAACCTGCGCGGGCAAACCCCAATGGATTTCAAGTCCATCGCCTTGACCACTCGGCCACAACTACTCAAAGATTTGAGATGGGTTGCTTTCCTGGTATGACTGAACTTTGACAGCGCAAATCACACATCGGCCACAATGTCAGGGAGCGTCAAGGAAGCTCCACATTAGAAATCTTGACCTAAACAGAGGGTAGACTTATTTACAGAACATGGGTCGAAACAAAAGGAGCTGTCAACCATTTTTTTTTTCATTTACAAAAGGCTCAATAATTATTAGGAATTATTACTAAAGTTGCTGTTGCACTGAAAATGGAATTCAAATGAGATAACGGACTTGTTTTATAGAGAGGCCAATGAATTTGACAACAATATTTAACCTTTCAAAAGTGCAATCGTTGTATTATACATTTTGTGAATACCAAAGTTGGACCTGAGACCCCCTATACTGTAGCGGCTAGGAGTCTCGCTCAGGGAATGCTGACCGGCAGCAAGCCTCTGCTGCTTTCAAATGCGAAATAACGAGGTGTAACGACCAAATTTGTGGGAGCCTGACTACTGGGTTATATAGTTTTCATTCTCGCTCCTTCCCGTCTTGACTCTCCTTGATGGTCTAGTGGCTAGGATTCGGCGCTCTCACCGCCGCGGCCCGGGTTCGATTCTCGGTCAGGGAATTAGATCACATTGATGCTCTCCAATAACAATCTCCTGCAACTGTTTCCTTGTGCTTTTAGATTTCCTTGACATCATTCCTCACTTTGACACGCTTCAGTTGGGCTGATGAGTACAAATTCTATATGTGCTGAACATGAATAAATACACCTCTCTCCATTTTGAAACATGTGTGGAAGGGGGGCCACTTTTGTTGCTCTGTAATTCACTGGCTAAACCTCCAAGTCATGGGAAATGATTTAGACGGCGTACTTGGACAATGCATTGCCTAGGAATCCCACAGAGGGGTCGTGGGCTATGCAAGCAGCTCTGCACCCATATATACCCCCGACACTTTGAAGGTACGTCTTCAAATGTCAGCTCCTTCCAGAGACATTACTGCATTTACCGGCGTCCTCGTGGCTTGGAGTGTTTACATTTCTCCCACATCTGAATCCACAAAGCCATATTGTTATTGTTCATCCCCAAACTCTGCCATTTGACCCCATACTTTCAGACCATGCGCTACGTGAATGCCTGTGTGTAACACCTCCCCTTAGGAAGCAAATCCCACCTTCCACTTGAACAATGGGAAAAAAGGGTCAAAGTTAAGGCTTACGTAGTAACAGGATGTGAACCTGCGCTGGTGAACTCTTGGCCTCTAGAAAGCACGCGCCAAGTTTTTTACATGGCATCAGTCAAAAGAGACTGCGACATAAGGAGCAGGTCAACCGCTCGTTTGGATCACAACAGGAGCCAAAATTGTTATCAATCTATATTTACTTAGCTGTTGCACAGAAAACTCAAATAATACGAGATCAATAGTCACAGGCCTTGCTGCTAAAGTCCATCAGGAACATTATTTGTTTTTGTGTTATCTCCCTGGAGAAACCCATTATCACTGGAACACTGGGAAGAAAGGGCCAAAAGGGAGGCGTACGTAGCTGACAGGATTCGAACCTGCGCGGGGAAACCCCAATGGATTTCAAGTCTATCGCCTTGACCACTCGGCCACAACTACTCAAAGATTTGAGGTGGGTTGCTTTCCTGGGATGACTGAACTTTGACAGCGCAAATCACACATCGGCCACAATGTCAGGGAGCGTCAAGGAAGCTCCACATTAGAAATCTTGACCTAAACAGAGGGTAGACTTATTTACAGAACATGGGTCGAAACAAAAGGAGCTGTCAACCATTTTTTTTTCATTTACAGGAGGCGCAATAATTATTAGGAATTATTACTAAAGTTGCTGTTGCACTGAAAATGGAATTCAAATGAGATAACGGACTAGTTTTATAGAGATGCCAATGAATATGACAACAATATTTAACCTTTCAAAAGTGCAATCGTTGTATTATACATTTTGTGAATACCAAAGTTGGACCTGAGACCCCCTATACTGTAGCGGCTAGGAGTCTCGCTCAGGGAATGCTGACCGGCAGCAAGCCTCTGCTGCTTTCCAATGCGAAATAACGAGGTGTAACGACCAAATTTGTGGGAGCCTGACTACTGGGTTATATAGTTTTCATTCTCGCTCCTTCCCGTCTAAACTCTCCCTGATGGTCTAGTGGCTAGGATTCGGCGCTCTCACCGCCGCGGCCCGGGTTCGATTCCCGGTCAGGGAATTAGATCACATTGATGCTCTCCAATAACAATCTCCTGCAAGTGTTTCCTTGTGCTTTTAGATCTCCATCACATCATTCCACACTTTGACACATTTCAGTTGGGCTGATAAGTACAAATTCTATATGAACTGAAGATGAATAAATACACCTCTCTCAATGTTGAAAGATGTATAGAAGGGGGCCCGCTTTTGTTGCTCCCCATCACATTTTAAAGAACAACGTACAGTTGCCAATGTAGCAGCTGGTATAAAAACGGAGGATCCCAACTTGCATACAGACCCGGCTGATGGATTGACAGTTTTGAGGGGTTTTGCTGTAATTCATAGACTAAACCTCCAAGTCATGGGAAATGATTTAGAAGGCCTACTTGGACAATGCATTGGCTAGGAATTCAGGAGCGTTGGGAATGTCTGCATGCGTTATCTCCCTGGAGAAACCCATTATCACTGGAACACTGGGAAGAAAGGGCCAAAAGGGAGGGATACGTAGCTGGCAGGATTCCAACCTGCGCGGGGAAACCCCAATGGATTTCGAGTCCATCGCCTTGACCACTCGGCCACAACTACTCAAAGACTCAAGCCGGGCTGCTTTCCAATGCGAACTAACGAGGTGTAACGAACAAACTTGTGGGAGCCTGACTACTGGGTTATATTGTTTTCATTCTCGTTCTTTCTCCTCTTGACTGTCCCTGATGGTCTAGTGGCTAGGATTCGGCGCTCTCACCGCCGCGGCCAGGATTCGATTCCCGGTCAGGGAAGTTGCTCATTTTGATGCTCTCCAATAACAATCTCCTGCAACTGTTTCCTAGTTCTTTTAGATTTCCTTGACATCATTCCTCACTTTGACACGCTTCAGTTGGGCTGATGAGTACAAATTCTATATGTGCTGAACATGAATAAATACACCTCTCTCCATTTTGAAACATGTGTGGAAGGGGGGCCACTTTTGTTGCTCTGTAATTCACTGGCTAAACCTCCAAGTCATGGGAAATGATTTAGACGGCCTACTTGGACAATGCATTACCTAGGAATCCCACAGAGGGGTCGTGGGCTATGCAAGCAGCTCTGCACCCATATATACCCCCGACACTTTGAAGCTACGTCTTCAAATGTCAGCTCCTTCCAGAGATATTACTGCATTTACCGGCGTCCTCGTGGCTTGGAGTGTTTACATTTCTCCCACATCTGAATCCACAAAGCCATATTGTTATTGTTCATCCCCAAACTCTGCCATTTGACCACATACTTTCAGACCATGCGCTACGTGAATGCGTGTGTGTAGCACCACCCCTTAGGAAGCAAATCCCACCTTCCACTTGAACAATGGGAAAAAAGGGTCAAAGTTAAGGCTTACGTAGTAACAGGATGTGAACCTGCGCTGGTAATCTCCAGTGCACGTCGAGTCTATGGGGTTGAGCACGGGGACGAAACTGCTTCCAACGGGAACATAGGATGCTGTCCCGGAACTGTTGGACTTTGACATATGAAGCCTCTAAGCGGGGATGACGTCAAGCACCGTCAAAGACAGTCCACATGTGAACTCTTGGCCGAAAGAATGCGCCAAGTTTTTTACATGGCATCAGTCAAAAGAGACTGCGACATAAGGAGCAGGTCAACCGCTCGTTTGGATCACAACAGGAGCCAAAATTGTCATCAATCTATATTTACTTAGCTGTTGCATAGAATACTCAAATAATACGAGATCAATAGTCACAGGCCTTGCTGCTAAAGTCCATCAGGAACATTATTTGTTTTTGCCGCTTAATTCAGCTCAGGTGCGTTGGAAATGTCTGCACGTGTTATCTCCCTGGAGAAACCCATTATCACTGGAACACTGGGAAGAAAGGGCCAAAAGGGAGGCGTACGTAGCTGACAGGATTCGAACCTGCGCGGGGAAACCCCAATGGATTTCAAGTCCATCGCCTTGACCACTCGGCCACAACTACTCAAAGATTGGAGGTGGGCTGCTTTCCTGGCATGACTGAACTTTGACAGCGTAAATCACACATCGGCCACAATGTCAGGGAGCGTCAAGGAAGCTCCACATTAGAAATCTTGACCTAAACAGAGGGTAGACTTATTTACAGAACATGGGTCGAAACAAAAGGAGCTGTCAACCATTTTTTTTTCATTTACAGGAGGCGCAATAATTATTAGGAATTATTACTAAAGTTGCTGTTGCACTGAAAATGGAATTCAAATGAGATAACGGACTTGTTTTATAGAGAGGCCAATGAATTTGACAACAATATTTAACCTTTCAAAAGTGCAATCGTTGTATTATACATTTTGTGAATACCAAAGTTGGACCTGAGACCCCTATACTGTAGCGGCTAGGAGTCTCGCTCAGGGAATGCTGACCGGCAGCAAGCCTCTGCTGCTTTCAAATGCGAAATAACGAGGTGTAACGACCAAATTTGTGGGAGCCTGACTACTGGGTTATATAGTTTTCATTCTCGCTCCTTCCCGTCTTGACTCTCCCTGATGGTCTAGTGGCTAGGATTCGGCGCTCTCACCGCCGAGGCCCGGGTTCGATTCCCGGTCAGGGAATTAGATCACATTGATGCTCTCCAATAACAATCTCCTGCAACTGTTTCCTTGTGCTTTTAGATCTCCATCACATCATTCCACACTTTGACACATTTCAGTTGGGCTGATAAGTACAAATTCTATATGAACTGAAGATGAATAAATACACCTCTCTCAATGTTGAAAGATGTATAGAAGGGGGCCCGCTTTTGTTGCTCCCCATCACATTTAAAGAACAACGTACAGTTGCCAATGTAGCAGCTGGTATAAAAACGGAGGATCCCAACTTGCATACAGACCCGGCTGATGGATTGACAGTTTTGAGGGGTTTTGCTGTAATTCATTGACTAAACCTCCAAGTCATGGGAAATGATTTAGAAGGCCTACTTGGACAATGCATTGGCTAGGAATTCAGGAGCGTTGGGAATGTCTGCATGCGTTATCTCCCTGGAGAAACCCATTATCACTGGAACACTGGGAAGAAAGGGCCAAAAGGGAGTGATACGTAGCTGGCAGGATTCCAACCTGCGCGGGGAAACCCCAATGGATTTCGAGTCCATCGCCTTGACCACTCGGCCACAACTACTCAAAGACTCAAGCCGGGCTGCTTTCCAATGCGAACTAACGAGGTATAACGACCAAACTTGTGGGAGCCTGACTACTGGGTTATATTGTTTTCATTCTCGTTCTTTCTCCTCTTGACTCTCCCTGATGGTCTAGTGGCTAGGATTCGGCGCTCTCACCGCCGCGGCCAGGATTCGATTCCCGGTCAGGGAAGTTGCTCAATTTGATGCTCTCCAATAACAATCTCCTGCAACTGTTTCCTCGTTCTTTTAAATTTCCTTGACATCATTCCTCACTTTGACACGCTTCAGTTGGGCTGATGAGTACAAATTCTATATGTGCTGAACATGAATAAATACACCTCTCTCCATTTTGAAACATGTGTGGAAGGGGGGCCACTTTTGTTGCTCTGTAATTCACTGGCTAAACCTCCAAGTCATGGGAAATGATTTAGACGGCCTACTTGGACAATGCATTGCCTAGGAATCCCACAGAGGGGTCGTGGGCTATGCAAGCAGCTCTGCACCCATATATACCCCCGACACTTTGAAGCTACGTCTTCAAATGTCAGCTCCTTCCAGAGACATTACTGCATTTACCGGCGTCTTCGTGGCTTGGAGTGTTTACATTTCTCCCACATCTGAATCCACAAAGCCATATTGTTATTGTTCATCCCCAAACTCTGCCATTTGACCCCATACTTTCAGACCATGCGCTACGTGAATGCCTGTGTGTAAAACCTCCCCTTAGGAAGCAAATCCCACCTTCCACTTGAACAATGGGAAAAAAGGGTCAAAGTTAAGGCTTACGTAGTAACAGGATGTGAACCTGCGCTGGTGAACTCTTGGCCTCTAAAAAGCACGCGCCAAGTTTTTTACATGGCATCAGTCAAAAGAGACTGCGACATAAGGAGCAGGTCAACCGCTCGTTTGGATCACAACAGGAGCCAAAATTGTCATCAATCTATATTTACTTAGCTGTTGCACAGAAAACTCAAATAATAGTCACAGGCCTTGCTGCTAAAGTCCATCAGGAACATTATTTGTTTTTGCCGCTTAATTCAGCTCAGGTGCGTTGGAAATGTCTGCACGTGTTATCTCCCTGGAGAAACCCATTATCACTGGAACACTGGGAAGAAAGGGCCAAAAGGGAGGCGTACGTAGCTGACAGGATTCGAACCTGCGCGGGGAAACCCCAATGGATTTCAAGTCCATCGCCTTGACCACTCGGCCACAACTACTCAAAGATTTGAGGTGGGCTGCTTTCCTGGGATGACTGAACTTTGACAGCGCAAATCACACATCGGCCACAATGTCAGGGAGCGTCAAGGAAGCTCCACATTAGAAATCTTGACCTAAACAGAGGGTAGACTTATTTACAGAACATGGGTCGAAACAAAAGGAGCTGTCAACCATTTTTTTTTCATTTACAGGAGGCGCAATAATTTTTAGGAATTATTACTAAAGTTGCTGTTGCACTGAAAATGGAATTCAAATGAGAAAACGGACTTGTTTTATAGAGAGGCCAATGAATTTGACAACAATATTTAACCTTTCAAAAGTGCAATCGTTGTATTATACATTTTGTGAATACCAAAGTTGGACCTGAGACCCCCTATACTGTAGCGGCTAGGAGTCTCGCTCAGGGAATGCTGACCGGCAGCAAGCCTCTGCTGCTTTCCAATGCGAAATAACGAGGTGTAACGACCAAATTTGTGGGAGCCTGACTACTGGGTTATATAGTTTTCATTCTCGCTCCTTCCCGTCTTGACTCTCCCTGATGGTCTAGTGGCTAGGATTCGGCGCTCTCACCGCCGCGGCCTGGGTTCGATTCCCGGTCAGGGAATTAGATCACATTGATGCTCTCCAATAACAATCTCCTGCAACTGTTTCCTCGTTCTTTTAGATTTCCTTGACATCATTCCTCACTTTGACACGCTTCAGTTGGGCTGATGAGTACAAATTCTATATGTGCTGAACATGAATAAATACACCTCTCTCCATTTTGAAACATGTGTGGAAGGGGGGCCACTTTTGTTGCTCTGTAATTCACTGGCTAAACCTCCAAGTCATGGGAAATGATTTAGACAGCCTACTTGGACAATGCATTGCCTAGGAATCCCACAGAGGGGTCGTGGGCTATGCAAGCAGCTCTGCACCCATATATACCCCCGACACTTTGAAGCTACGTCTTCAAACGTCAGCTCCTTCCAGAGACATTACTGCATTTACCGGCGTCCTCGTGGCTTGGAGTGTTTACATTTCTCCCACATCTGAATCCACAAAGCCATATTGTTATTGTTCATCCCCAAACTCTGCCATTTGACCCCATACTTTCAGACCATGCGCTACGTGAATGCCTGTGTGTAACACCTCCCCTTAGGAAGCAAATCCCACCTTCCACTTGAACAATGGGAAAAAAGGGTCAAAGTTAAGGCTTACGTAGTAACAGGATGTGAACCTGCGCTGGTAATCTCCAGTGCACGTCGAGTCCATGGGGTTGAGCACGGGGACCAAACTGCATCCAACGGGAACATAGGATGCTGTCCCGGAACAGTTGGACTTTGACATATGAAGCCTCTAAGCGGGGATGACGTCAAGCACCGTCAAAGACAGTCCACATGAGAACTCTTGGCCGAAAGAATGCGGCAAGTTTTTTACATGGCATCAGTCAAAAGAGACTGCGACATAAGGAGCAGGTCAACCGCTCGTTTGGATCACAACAGGAGCCAAAATTGTCATCAATCTATATTTACTTAGCTGTTGCACAGAAAACTCAAATAATACGAGATCAATAGTCACAGGCCTTGCTGCTAAAGTCCATCAGGAACATTATTTGTTTTTGCCGCTTAATTCAGCTCAGGTGCGTTTGAAATGTCTTCACGTGTTATCTCCCTGGAGAAACCCATTATCACTGGAACACTGGGAAGAAAGGGCCAAAAGGGAGGCGCACGTAGCTGACAGGATTCCTTTCAATAGTGCAATTGTTGTAATATACATTTTGTGAATACCAAAGTTGGACCTGAGACCCCCTATACTGTAGCGGCTAGGAGTCTCGCTCAGGGAATGCTGACCGGCAGCAAGCCTCTGCTGCTTTCCATTGCGAAATAACGAAGTGTAACGACCAAATTTGTGGGAGCCTGACTACTGGGTTATATAGTTTTCATTCTCGCTCCTTCCCGTCTTGACTCTGCTTGATGGTCTAGTGGCTAGGATTCGGCGCTCTCACCGCCGCGGCCCGGGTTCGATTCTCGGTCAAGGAATTAGATCACATTGATGCTCTCCAATAACAATCTCCTGCAACTGTTTCCTTGTGCTTTTAGATCTCCATCACATCATTCCACACTTTGACACATTTCAGTTGGGCTGATAAGTACAAATTCTATATGAACTGAAGATGAATAAATACACCTCTCTCAATGTTGAAAGATGTATAGAAGGCGGCCCGCTTTTGTTGCTCCCCATCACATTTTAAAGAACAACGTACAGTTGCCAATGTAGCAGCTGGTATAAAAACGGAGGATCCCAACTTGCATACAGACCCGTCTGATGGATTGACAGTTTTGAGGGGTTTTGCTGTAATTCATAGACTAAACCTCCAAGTCATGGGAAATGATTTAGAAGGCCTACTTGGACAATGCATTGGCTAGGAATTCAGGAGCGTTGGGAATGTCTGCATGCGTTATCTCCCTGGAGAAACCCATTATCACTGGAACACTGGGAAGAAAGGGCCAAAAGGGAGGGATACGTAGCTGGCAGGATTCCAACCTGCGCGGGGAAACCCCAATGGATTTCGAGTCCATCGCCTTGACCACTCGGCCACAACTACTCAAAGACTCAAGCCGGGCTGCTTTCCAATGCGAACTAACGAGGTGTAACGAACAAACTTGTGGGAGCCTGACTACTGGGTTATATTGTTTTCATTCTCGTTCTTTCTCCTCTTGACTGTCCCTGATGGTCTAGTGGCTAGGATTCGGCGCTCTCACCGCCGCGGCCAGGATTCGATTCCCGGTCAGGGAAGTTGCTCATTTTGATGCTCTCCAATAACAATCTCCTGCAACTGTTTCCTAGTTCTTTTAGATTTCCTTGACATCATTCCTCACTTTGACACGCTTCAGTTGGGCTGATGAGTACAAATTCTATATGTGCTGAACATGAATAAATACACCTCTCTCCATTTTGAAACATGTGTGGAAGGGGGGCCACTTTTGTTGCTCTGTAATTCACTGGCTAAACCTCCAAGTCATGGGAAATGATTTAGACGGCCTACTTGGACAATGCATTACCTAGGAATCCCACAGAGGGGTCGTGGGCTATGCAAGCAGCTCTGCACCCATATATACCCCCGACACTTTGAAGCTACGTCTTCAAATGTCAGCTCCTTCCAGAGATATTACTGCATTTACCGGCGTCCTCGTGGCTTGGAGTGTTTACATTTCTCCCACATCTGAATCCACAAAGCCATATTGTTATTGTTCATCCCCAAACTCTGCCATTTGACCACATACTTTCAGACCATGCGCTACGTGAATGCGTGTGTGTAGCACCTCCCCTTAGGAAGCAAATCCCACCTTCCACTTGAACAATGGGAAAAAAGGGTCAAAGTTAAGGCTTACGTAGTAACAGGATGTGAACCTGCGCTGGTAATCTCCAGTGCACGTCGAGTCTATAGGGTTGACCACGGGGACGAAACTGCTTCCAACGGGAACATAGGATGCTGTCCCGGAACTGTTGGACTTTGACATATGAAGCCTCTAAGCGGGGATGACGTCAAGCACCGTCAAAGACAGTCCACATGTGAACTCTTGGCCGAAAGAATGCGCCAAGTTTTTTACATGGCATCAGTCAAAAGAGACTGCGACATAAGGAGCAGGTCAACCGCTCGTTTGGATCACAACAGGAGCCAAAATTGTCATCAATCTATATTTACTTAGCTGTTGCATAGAATACTCAAATAATACGAGATCAATAGTCACAGGCCTTGCTGCTAAAGTCCATCAGGAACATTATTTGTTTTTGCCGCTTAATTCAGCTCAGGTGCGTTGGAAATGTCTGCACGTGTTATCTCCCTGGAGAAACCCATTATCACTGGAACACTGGGAAGAAAGGGCCAAAAGGGAGGCGTACGTAGCTGACAGGATTCGAACCTGCGCGGGGAAACCCCAATGGATTTCAAGTCCATCGCCTTGACCACTCGGCCACAACTACTCAAAGATTGGAGGTGGGCTGCTTTCCTGGCATGACTGAACTTTGACAGCGTAAATCACAAATCGGCCACAATGTCAGGGAGCGTCAAGGAAGCTCCACATTAGAAATCTTGACCTAAACAGAGGGTAGACTTATTTACAGAACATGGGTCGAAACAAAAGGAGCTGTCAACCATTTTTTTTTCATTTACAGGAGGCGCAATAATTATTAGGAATTATTACTAAAGTTGCTGTTGCACTGAAAATGGAATTCAAATGAGATAACGGACTTGTTTTATAGAGAGGCCAATGAATTTGACAACAATATTTAACCTTTCAAAAGTGCAATCGTTGTATTATACATTTTGTGAATACCAAAGTTGGACCTGAGACCCCTATACTGTAGCGGCTAGGAGTCTCGCTCAGGGAATGCTGACCGGCAGCAAGCCTCTGCTGCTTTCAAATGCGAAATAACGAGGTGTAACGACCAAATTTGTGGGAGCCTGACTACTGGGTTATATAGTTTTCATTCTCGCTCTTTCCCGTCTTGACTCTCCCTGATGGTCTAGTGGCTAGGATTCGGCGCTCTCACCGCCGAGGCCCGGGTTCGATTCCCGGTCAGGGAATTAGATCACATTGATGCTCTCCAATAACAATCTCCTGCAACTGTTTCCTTGTGCTTTTAGATCTCCATCACATCATTCCACACTTTGACACATTTCAGTTGGGCTGATAAGTACAAATTCTATATGAACTGAAGATGAATAAATACACTTCTCTCAATGTTGAAAGATGTATAGAAGGGGGCCCGCTTTTGTTGCTCCCCATCACATTTAAAGAACAACGTACAGTTGCCAATGTAGCAGCTGGTATAAAAACGGAGGATCCCAACTTGCATACAGACCCGGCTGATGGATTGACAGTTTTGAGGGGTTTTGCTGTAATTCATTGACTAAACCTCCAAGTCATGGGAAATGATTTAGAAGGCCTACTTGGACAATGCATTGGCTAGGAATTCAGGAGCGTTGGGAATGTCTGCATGCGTTATCTCCCTGGAGAAACCCATTATCACTGGAACACTGGGAAGAAAGGGCCAAAAGGGAGTGATACGTAGCTGGCAGGATTCCAACCTGCGCGGGGAAACCCCAATGGATTTCGAGTCCATCGCCTTGACCACTCGGCCACAACTACTCAAAGACTCAAGCCGGGCTGCTTTCCAATGCGAACTAACGAGGTATAACGACCAAACTTGTGGGAGCCTGACTACTGGGTTATATTGTTTTCATTCTCGTTCTTTCTCCTCTTGACTTTCCCTGATGGTCTAGTGGCTAGGATTCGGCGCTCTCACCGCCGCGGCCAGGATTCGATTCCCGGTCAGGGAAGTTGCTCAATTTGATGCTCTCCAATAACAATCTCCTGCAACTGTTTCCTCGTTCTTTTAAATTTCCTTGACATCATTCCTCACTTTGACACGCTTCAGTTGGGCTGATGAGTACAAATTCTATATGTGCTGAACATGAATAAATACACCTCTCTCCATTTTGAAACATGTGTGGAAGGGGGGCCACTTTTGTTGCTCTGTAATTCACTGGCTAAACCTCCAAGTCATGGGAAATGATTTAGACGGCCTACTTGGACAATGCATTGCCTAGGAATCCCACAGAGGGGTCGTGGGCTATGCAAGCAGCTCTGCACCCATATATACCCCCGACACTTTGAAGCTACGTCTTCAAATGTCAGCTCCTTCCAGAGACATTACTGCATTTACCGGCGTCTTCGTGGCTTGGAGTGTTTACATTTCTCCCACATCTGAATCCACAAAGCCATATTGTTATTGTTCATCCCCAAACTCTGCCATTTGACCCCATACTTTCAGACCATGCGCTACGTGAATGCCTGTGTGTAACACCTCCCCTTAGGAAGCAAATCCCACCTTCCACTTGAACAATGGGAAAAAAGGGTCAAAGTTAAGGCTTACGTAGTAACAGGATGTGAACCTGCGCTGGTGAACTCTTGGCCTCTAAAAAGCACGCGCCAAGTTTTTTACATGGCATCAGTCAAAAGAGACTGCGACATAAGGAGCAGGTCAACCGCTCGTTTGGATCACAACAGGAGCCAAAATTGTCATCAATCTATATTTACTTAGCTGTTGCACAGAAAACTCAAATAATAGTCACAGGCCTTGCTGCTAAAGTCCATCAGGAACATTATTTGTTTTTGCCGCTTAATTCAGCTCAGGTGCGTTGGAAATGTCTGCACGTGTTATCTCCCTGGAGAAACCCATTATCACTGGAACACTGGGAAGAAAGGGCCAAAAGGGAGGCGTACGTAGCTGACAGGATTCGAACCTGCGCGGGGAAACCCCAATGGATTTCAAGTCCATCGCCTTGACCACTCGGCCACAACTACTCAAAGATTTGAGGTGGGCTGCTTTCCTGGGATGACTGAACTTTGACAGCGTAAATCACACATCGGCCACAATGTCAGGGAGCGTCAAGGAAGCTCCACATTAGAAATCTTGACCTAAACAGAGGGTAGACTTATTTACAGAACATGGGTCGAAACAAAAGGAGCTGTCAACCATTTTTTTTTCATTTACAGGAGGCGCAATAATTTTTAGGAATTATTACTAAAGTTGCTGTTGCACTGAAAATGGAATTCAAATGAGAAAACGGACTTGTTTTATAGAGAGGCCAATGAATTTGACAACAATATTTAACCTTTCAAAAGTGCAATCGTTGTATTATACATTTTGTGAATACCAAAGTTGGACCTGAGACCCCCTATACTGTAGCGGCTAGGAGTCTCGCTCAGGGAATGCTGACCGGCAGCAAGCCTCTGCTGCTTTCCAATGCGAAATAACGAGGTGTAACGACCAAATTTGTGGGAGCCTGACTACTGGGTTATATAGTTTTCATTCTCGCTCCTTCCCGTCTTGACTCTCCCTGATGGTCTAGTGGCTAGGATTCGGCGCTCTCACCGCCGCGGCCCGGGTTCGATTCTCGGTCAGGGAATTAGATCACATTGATGCTCTCCAATAACAATCTCCTGCAACTGTTTCCTTGTGCTTTTAGATCTCCATCACATCATTCCACACTTTGACACATTTCAGTTGGGCTGATAAGTACAAATTCTATATGAACTGAAGATGAATAAATACACCTCTCTCAATGTTGAAAGATGTATAGAAGAGGGCCCGCTTTTGTTGCTCCCCATCACATTTTAAAGAACAACGTACAGTTGCCAATGTAGCAGCTGGTATAAAAACAGAGATTCCCAACTTGCATACAGACCTGGCTGATGGATTGACAGTTTTGAGGGGTTTTGCTGTAATTCATTGACTAAACCTCCAAGTCATGGGAAATGATTTAGAAGGCCTACTTGGACAATGCATTGGCTAGGAATTCAGGAGCGTTGGGAATGTCTCCATGCGTTATCTCCCTGGAGAAACCCATTATCACTGGAACACTGGGAAGAAAGGGCCAAAAGGGAGGGATACGTAGCTGGCAGGATTCCAACCTGCGCGGGGAAACCCCAATGGATTTCGAGTCCATCGCCTTGACCACTCGGCCACAACTACTCAAAGACTCAAGCCGGGCTGCTTTCCAATGCGAAATAACGAGGTGTAACGACCAAACTTGTGGGAGCCTGACTACTGGGTTATATTGTTTTCATTCTCGTTCTTTCTCCTCTTGACTCTCCCTGATGGTCTAGTGGCTAGGATTCGGCGCTCTCACCGCCGCGGCCAGGATTCGATACCCGGTCAGGGAAGATCCTCATTTTGATGCTCTCCAATAACAATCTCCTGCAACTGTTTCCTCGTTCTTTTAGATTTCCTTGACATCATTCCTCACTTTGACACGCTTAAGTTGGGCTGATGAGTACAAATTCTATATGTGCTGAACATGAATAAATACACCTCTCTCCATTTTGAAACATGTGTGGAAGGGGGGCCACTTTTGTTGCTCTGTAATTCACTGGCTAAACCTCCAAGTCATGGGAAATGATTTAGACGGCGTACTTGGACAATGCATTGCCTAGGAATCCCACAGAGGGGTCGTGGGCTATGCAAGCAGCTCTGCACCCATATATAACCCTGACACTTTGAAGCTACGTTTTCAAATGTCAGCTCCTTCCAGAGACATTACTGCATTTACCGGCGTCTTCGTGGCTTGGAGTGTTTACATTTCTCCCACATCTGAATCCACAAAGCCATATTGTTATTGTTCATCCCCAAACTCTGCCATTTGACCCCATACTTTCAGACCATGCGCTACGTGAATGCCTGTGTGTAACACCTCCCCTTAGGAAGCAAATCCCACCTTCCACTTGAACAATGGGAAAAAAGGGTCAAAGTTAAGGCTTACGTAGTAACAGGATGTGAACCTGCGCTGGTGAACTCTTGGCCTCTAGAAAGCACGCGCCAAGTTTTTTACATGGCATCAGTCAAAAGAGACTGCGACATAAGGAGCAGGTCAACCGCTCGTTTGGATCACAACAGGAGCCAAAATTGTCATCAATCTATATTTACTTAGCTGTTGCACAGAAAACTCAAATAATACGAGATCAATAGTCACAGGCCTTGCTGCTAAAGTCCATCAGGAACATTATTTGTTTTTGCCGCTTAATTCAGCTCAGGAGCGTTGGGAATGTCTGCATGTGTTATCTCCCTGGAGAAACCCATTATCACTGGAACACTGGGAAGAAAGGGCCAAAAGGGAGGGATACGTAGCTGGCAGGATTCCAACCTGCGCGGGGAAACCCCAATGGATTTCGAGTCCATCGCCTTGACCACTCGGCCACAACTACTCAAAGACTCAAGCCGGGCTGCTTTCCAATGCGAAATAACGAGGTGTAACGACCAAACTTGTGGGAGCCTGACTACTGGGTTATATTGTTTTCATTCTCGTTCTTTCTTCTCTTGACTCTCCCTGATGGTCTAGTGGCTAGGATTCGGCGCTCTCACCGCCGAGGCCCGGGTTCGATTCCCGGTCAGGGAATTTGCTCATTTTGATGCTCTCCAATAACAATCTCCTGCAACTGTTTCCTCGTTCTTTTAGATTTCCTTGACATCATTCCTCACTTTGACACGCTTCAGTTGGGCTGATGAGTACAAATTCTATATGTGCTGAACATGAATAAATACACCTCTCTCCATTTTGAAACATGTGTGGAAGGGGGGCCACTTTTGTTGCTCTGTAATTCACTGGCTAAACCTCCAAGTCATGGGAAATGATTTAGACGGCCTACTTGGACAATGCATTGCCTAGGAATCCCACAGAGGGGTCGTGGGCTATGCAAGCAGCTCTGCACCCATATATACCCCCGACACTTTGAAGCTACGTCTTCAAATGTCAGCTCCTTCCAGAGACATTACTGCATTTACCGGCGTCCTCGTGGCTTGGAGTGTTTACATTTCTCCCACATCTGAATCCACAAAGCCATATTGTTATTGTTCATCCCCAAACTCTGCCATTTGACCCCATATTTTCAGACAATGCGCTACGTGAATGCCTGTGTGTAACACCTCCCCTTAGGAAGCAAATCCCACCTTCCACTTGAACAATGGGAAAAAAGGGTCAAAGTTAAGGCTTACGTAGTAACAGGATGTGAACCTGCGCTGGTGAACTCTTGGCCTCTAGAAAGCACGCTCCAAGTTTTTTACATGGCATCAGTCAAAAGAGACTGCGACATAAGGAGCAGGTCAACCGCTCGTTTGGATCACAACAGGAGCCAAAATTGTCATCAATCTATATTTACTTAGCTGTTGCACAGAAAACTCAAATAATACGAGATCAATAGTCACAGGCCTTGCTGCTAAAGTCCATCTGGAACATTATTTGTTTTTGCCGCTTAATTCAGCTCAGGTGCGTTGGAAATGTCTGCACGTGTTTTCTCCCTGGAGAAACCCATTATCACTGGAAAACTGGGAAGAAAGGGCCAAAAGGGAGGCGTACGTAGCTGACAGGATTCGAACCTGCGCGGGGAAACCCCAATGGATTTCAAGTCCATCGCCTTGACCACTCGGCCACAACTACTCAAAGATTTGAGGTGGGCTGCTTTCCTGGGATGACTGAACTTTGACAGCGTAAATCACACATCGGCCACAATGTCAGGGAGCGTCAAGGAAGCTCCACATTAGAAATCTTGACCTAAACAGAGGGTAGACTTATTTACAGAACATAGGTCGAAACAAAAGGAGCTGTCAACCATTTTTTTTTCATTTACAGGAGGCGCAATAATTATTAGGAATTATTACTAAAGTTGCTGTTGCACTGAAAATGGAATTCAAATGAGATAACGGACTTGTTTTATAGAGAGGCCAATGAATTTGACAACAATATTTAACCTTTCAAAAGTGCAATCGTTGTATTATACATTTTGTGAATACCAAAGTTGGACCTGAGACCCCCTATACTGTAGCGGCTAGGAGTCTCGCTCAGGGAATGCTGACCGGCAGCAAGCCTCTGCTGCTTTCCAATGCGAAATAACGAGGTGTAAGGACCAAATTTGTGGGAGCCTGACTACTGGGTTATATAGTTTTCATTCTCGGTCCTTCCCTTCTTGACTCTCCCTGATGGTCTAGTGGCTAGGATTCGGCGCTCTCACCGCCGCGGCCCGGGTTCGATTCCCGGTCCGGGAATTAGATCACATTGATGCTCTCCAATAACAATCTCCTGCAACTGTTTCCTTGTGCTTTTAGATCTCCATCACATCATTCCACACTTTGACACATTTCAGTTGGGCTGATAAGTACAAATTCTATATGAACTGAAGATGAATAAATACACCTCTCTCAATGTTGAAAGATGTATAGAAGGGGGCCCGCTTTTGTTGCTCCCCATCACATTTTAAAGAACAACGTACAGTTGCCAATGTAGCAGCTGGTATAAAAACAGAGGATCCCAACTTGCATACAGACCCGGCTGATGGATTGACAGTTTTGAGGGGTTTTGCTGTAATTCATTGACTAAACCTCCAAGTCATGGGAAATGATTTAGAAGGCCTACTTGGACAATGCATTGGCTAGGAATTCAGGAGCGTTGGGAATGTCTGCATGCGTTATCTCCCTGGAGAAACCCATTATCACTGGAACACTGGGAAGAAAGGGCCAAAAGGGAGGGATACGTAGCTGGCAGGATTCCAACCTGCGCGGGGAAACCCCAATGGATTTCGAGTCCATCGCCTTGACCACTCGGCCACAACTACTCAAAGACTCAAGCCGGGCTGCTTTCCAATGCGAAATAACGAGGTGTAACGACCAAACTTGTGGGAGCCTGACTACTGGGTTATATTGTTTTCATTCTCGTTCTTTCTCCTCTTGACTCTCCCTGATGGTCTAGTGGCTAGGATTCGGCGCTCTCACCGCCGCGGCCCGGGTTCGATTCCCGGTCAGGGAATTTGCTAATTTTGATGCCCTCCAATAACAATCTCCTGCAACTGTTTCCTCGTTCTTTTAGCTATCCATGACGTCATTCCTCACTTTGACACGCTTCAGTTGGGCTGATGAGTACAAATTCTATATGTGCTGAACATGAATAAATACACCTCTCTCCATTTTGAAACATGTGTGGAAGGGGGGCCACTTTTGTTGCTCTGTAATTCACTGGCTAAACCTCCAAGTCATGGGAAATTATTTAGACGGCCTACTTGGACAATGCATTGCCTAGGAATCTTACAGAGGGGTCGTGGGCTATGCAAGCAGCTCTGCACCCATATATACCCCAGACACTTTGAAGCTACGTCTTCAAATGTCAGCTCCTTCAAGAGACATTACTGCATTTACCGGCGTCCTCGTGGCTTGGAGTGTTTACATTTCTCCCACATCTAAATCCACAAAGCCATATTGTTATTGTTCATCCCCAAACTCTGCCATTTGACCCCATACTTTCAGACCATGCGCTACGTGAATGCCTGTGTGTAACACCTCCCCTTAGGAAGCAAATCCCACCTTCCACTTGAACAATGGGAAAAAAGGGTCAAAGTTAAGGCTTACGTAGTAACAGGATGTGAACCTGCGCTGGTAATCTCCAGTGCACGTCGAGTCTATGGGGTTGAGCACGGGGACCAAACTGCATCCAACGGGAACATAGGATGCTGTCCCGGAACAGTTGGACGTTGACATTTGAAGCCTCTAAGCGGGGATGACGTCAAGCACCGTCAAAGACAGTCCACATGTGAACTCTTGGCCGAAAGAATGCGCCAAGTTTTTTACATGGCATCAGTCAAAAGAGACTGCGACATAAGGAGCAGGTCAACCGCTCGTTTGGATCACAACAGGAGCCAAAATTATCATCAATCTATATTTACTTAGCTGTTGCACAGAAAACTCAAATAATACGACATCAATAGTCACAGGCCTTGCTGCTAAAGTCCATCAGGAACATTATTTGTTTTGTTTAAGGAAGCTCCACATTAGAAATCTTGACATAAACAGAGGGTAGACTTATTTACAGAACATGGATCGAAACAAAAGGAGCTGTCAACCATTTTTTTTTCATTTACAGGAGGCGCAATAATTATTAGGAATTATTACTAAAGTTGCTGTTGCACTGAAAATGGAATTCAAATGAGATAACGGACTTGTTTTATAGAGAGGCCAATGAATTTGACAACAATATTTAACCTTTCAAAAGTGCAAAAAAGTGCTCCTTCCCGTCTTGACTCTCCCTGATGGTCTAGTGGCTAGGATTCGGCGCTCTTACCGCCGCGGCCCGGGTTCGATTCCCGGTCAGGGAATTAGATCACATTGATGCTCTCAAATAACAATCTCCTGCAACTGTTTCCTTGTGCTTTTAGATCTCCATCACATCATTCCACACTTTGACACACTTCAGTTGGGCTGATAAGTACAAATTCTATATGAACTGAAGATGAATAAATACACCTCTCTCAATGTTGAAAGATGTATAGAAGGGTGCCCGCTTTTGTTGCTCCCCATCACATTTTAAAGAACAACGTACAGTTGCCAATGTAGCAGCTGGTATAAAAACGGAGGATCCCAACTTGCATACAGACCCGGCTGATGGATTGACAGTTTTGAGGGGTTTTGCTGTAATTCATTGACTAAACCTCCAAGTCATGGGAAATGATTTAGAAGGCCTACTTGGACAATGCATTGGCCAGGAATTCAGGAGCGTTGGGAATGTCTGCATGCGTTATCTCCCTGGAGAAACCCATTATCACTGGAACACTGGGAAGAAAGGGCCAAAAGGGAGGCGTACGTAGCGGACAGGATTCGAACCTGTGCGGGGAAAACCCCAATGGATTTCAAGTCCATCGCCTTGACCGCTCGGCCACAACTACTCAAAGATTGGAGGTGGGCTGCTTTCCTGGGATGACTGAACTTTGACAGCGTAAATCACACATCGGCCACAATGTCAGGGAGCATCAAGGAAGCTCCACATTAGAAATCTTGACCTAAACAGAGGGTAGACTTATTTACAGAACATGGGTCGAAACAAAAGGAGCTGTCAACCATTTTTTTTTCATTTACAGGAGGCGCAATAATTATTAGGAATTATTACTAAAGTTGCTGTTGCACTGAAAATGGAATTCAAATGAGATAACGGACTTGTTTTATAGAGAGGCCAATGAATTTGACAACAATATTTAACCTTTCAAAAGTGTAATCGTTGTATTATACATTTTGTGAATACCAAAGTTGGACCTGAGACCCCCTATACTGTAGCGGCTAGGAGTCTCGCTCAGGGAATGCTGACCGGCAGCAAGCCTCTGCTGCTTTCAAATGCGAAATAACGAGGCGTAACGACCAAATTTGTGGGAGCCTGACTACTGGGTTATATAGTTTTCATTCTCGTTCTTTCTCCTCTTGACTCTCCCTGATGGTCTAGTGGCTAGGATTCGGCGCTCTCACCGCCGCGGCCAGGATTCGATTCCCGGTCAGGGAAGTTGCTCATTTTGATGCTCTCCAATAACAATCTCCTGCAACTGTTTCCTCGTTCTTTTAGATTTCCTTGACATCATTCCTCACTTTGACACGCTTCAGTTGGGCTGATGAGTACAAATTCTATATGTGCTGAACATGAATAAATACACCTCTCTCCATTTTGAAACATGTGTGGAAGGGGGGCCACTTTTGTTGCTCTGTAATTCACTGGCTAAACCTCCAAGTCATGGGAAATTATTTAGACGGCCTACTTGGACAATGCATTGCCTAGGAATCTTACAGAGGGGTCGTGGGCTATGCAAGCAGCTCTGCACCCATATATACCCCAGACACTTTGAAGCTACGTCTTCAAATGTCAGCTCCTTCAAGAGACATTACTGCATTTACCGGCGTCCTCGTGGCTTGGAGTGTTTACATTTCTCCCACATCTAAATCCACAAAGCCATATTGTTATTGTTCATCCCCAAACTCTGCCATTGGACCCCATACTTTCAGACCATGCGCTACGTGAATGCCTGTGTATAACACCTCCCCTTAGGAAGCAAATCCCACCTTCCACTTGAACAATGGGAAAAAAGGGTCAAAGTTAAGGCTTACGTAGTAACAGGATGTGAACCTGCGCTGGTAATCTCCAGTGCACGTCGAGTCTATGGGGTTGAGCACGGGGACCAAACTTACTCCAACGGGAACATAGGATGCTGTCCCGGAACAGTTGGACGTTGACATATGAAGCCTCTAAGCGGGGATGACGTCAAGCACCGTCAAAGACAGTCCACATGTGAACACTTGGCCGAAAGAATGCGCCAAGTTTTTTACATGGCATCAGTCAAAAGAGACTGCGACATAAGGAGCAGGTCAACCGCTCGTTTGGATCACAACAGGAGCCAAAATTGTCATCAATCTATGTTTACTTAGCTGTTGCACAGAAAACTCAAATAATACGAGATCAATAGTCACAGGCCTTGCTGCTAAAGTCCATCAGGAACATTATTTGTTTTTGCCGCTTAATTCAGCTCAGGTGCGTTGGAAATGTCTGCACGTGTTATCTCCCTGGAGAAACTCATTATCACTGGAACACTGGGAAGAAAGGGCCAAAAGGGAGGCGTACGTAGCTGACAGGATTCGAACCTGCGCGGGGAAACCCCAATGGATTTCAAGTCCATCGCCTTGACCACTCGGCCACAACTACTCAAAGATTGGAGGTGGGCTGCTTTCCTGGGATGACTGAACTTTGACAGCGCAAATCACACATCGGCCACAATGTCAGGGAGCGTCAAGGAAGCTCCACATTAGAAATCTTGACCTAAACAGAGGGTAGACTTATTTACAGAACATGGGTCGAAACAAAAGGAGCTGTCAACCATTTTTTTTTCATTTACAGGAGGCGCAATAATTATTAGGAATTATTACTAAAGTTGCTGTTGCACTGAAAATGGAATTCAAATGAGATAACGGACTTGTTTTATAGAGAGGCCAATGAATTTGACAACAATATTTAACCTTTCAAAAGTGCAATCGTTGTATTATACATTTTGTGAATACCAAAGTTGGACCTGAGACCCCCTATACTGTAGCGGCTAGGAGTCTCGCTCAGGGAATGCTGACCGGCAGCAAGCCTCTGCTGCTTTCCAATGCGAAATAACGAGGTGTAAGGACCAAATTTGTGGGAGCCTGACTACTGGGTTATATAGTTTTCATTCTCGCTCCTTCCCTTCTTGACTCTCCCTGATGGTCTAGTGGCTAGGATTCGGCGCTCTCACCGCCGCGGCCCGGGTTCGATTCCCGGTCAGGGAATTAGATCACATTGATGCTCTCCAATAACAATCTCCTGCAACTGTTTCCTTGTGCTTTTAGATCTCCATCACATCATTCCACACTTTGACACACTTCAGTTGGGCTGATAAGTACAAATTCTATATGAACTGAAGATGAATAAATACACCTCTCTCAATGTTGAAAGATGTATAGAAGGGGGCCCGCTTTTGTTGCTCCCCATCACATTTTAAAGAACAACGTACAGTTGCCAATGTAGCAGCTGGTATAAAAACGGAGGATCCCAACTTGCATACAGACCCGGCTGATGGATTGACAGTTTTGAGGGGTTTTGCTGTAATTCATTGACTAAACCTCCAAGTCATGGGAAATGATTTAGAAGGCATACTTGGACAATGCATTGGCCAGGAATTCAGGAGCGTTGGGAATGTCTGCATGCGTTATCTCCCTGAAGAAACCCATTATCACTGGAACACTGGGAAGAAAGGGCCAAAAGGGAGGCATACGTAGCTGACAGGATTCGAACCTGCGCGGGGAAACCCCAATGGATTTCGAGTCCATCGCCTTGACCACTCGGCCACAACTACTCAAAGACTCAAGCCGGGCTGCTTTCCAATGCGAAATAACGAGGTGTAACGACCAAACTTGTGGGAGCCTGACTACTGGGTTATATTGTTTTCATTCTCGTTGTTTCTTCTCTTGACTCTCCCTGATGGTCTAGTGGCTAGGATTCGGCGCTCTCACCGCCGAGGCCCGGGTTCGATTCTCGGTCAGGGAATTAGATCACATTGATGCTCTCCAATAACAATCTCCTGCAACTGTTTCCTTGTGCTTTTAGATCTCCATCACATCATTCCACACTTTGACACATTTCAGTTGGGCTGATAAGTACAAATTCTATATGAACTGAAGATGAATAAATACACCTCTCTCAATGTTGAAAGATGTATAGAAGGGGGCCCGCTTTTGTTGCTCCCCATCACATTTTAAAGAACAATGTACAGTTGCCAATGTAGCAGCTGGTATAAAAACGGAGGATCCCAACTTGCATACAGACCCGGCTGATGGATTGACAGTTTTGAGGGGTTTTGCTGTAATTCATTGACTAAACCTCCAAGTCATGGGAAATGATTTAGAAGGCCTACTTGGACAATGCATTGGCTAGGAATTCAGGAGCGTTGGGAATGTCTGCATGCGTTATATCCCTGGAGAAACCCATTATCACTGGAACACTGGGAAGAAAGGGCCAAAAGGGAGGGATACGTAGCTGGCAGGATTCAAACCTGCGCGGGGAAACCCCAATGGATTTCGAGTCCATCGCCTTGACCACTCGGCCACAACTACTCAAAGACTCAAGCCGGGCTGCTTTCCAATGCGAAATAACGAGGTGTAACGACCAAACTTGTGGGAGCCTGACTACTGGGTTATATTGTTTTCATTCTCGTTCTTTCTCCTCTTGACTCTCCCTGATGGTCTAGTGGCTAGGATTCGGCGCTCTCACCGCCGCGGCCCAGGTCGATTCCCGGTCAGGGAATTTGCTGATTGTGATGCCCTCCAATAACAATCTCCTGCAACTGTTTCCTCGTTCTTTTAGCTATCCATGACGTCATTCCTCACTTTGACACGCTTCAGTTGGGCTGATGAGTACAAATTCTATATGTGCTGAACATGAATAAATACACCTCTCTCCATTTTGAAACATGTGTGGAAGGGGGGCCACTTTTGTTGCTCTGTAATTCACTGGCTAAACCTCCAAGTCATGGGAAATGATTTAGACGGCCTACTTGGACAATGCATTGCCTAGGAATCCCACAGAGGGGTCGTGGGCTATGCAAGCAGCTCTGCACCCATATATACCCCCGACACTTTGAAGCTACGTCTTCAAATGTCAGCTCCTTCCAGAGACATTACTGCATTTACCGGCGTCCTCGTGGCTTGGAGTGTTTACATTTCTCCCACATCTGAATCCACAAAGCCATATTGTTATTGTTCATCCCCAAACTCTGCCATTTGACCCCATACTTTCAGACCATGCGCTACGTGAATGCCTGTGTGTAACACCTCCCCTTAGGAAGCAAATCCCACCTTCCACTTGAACAATGGGAAAAAAGGGTCAAAGTTAAGGCTTACGTAGTAACAGGATGTGAACCTGCGCTGCTAATCTCCAGTGCACGTCGAGTCTATGGGGTTGAGCACGGGGACGAAACTGAATCCAACGGGAACATAGGATGCTGTCCTGGAACAGTTGGACTTTGACATATGAAGCCTCTAAGCGGGGATGACGTCAAGAACCGTCAGGGACAGTACACATGTGAACTCTTGGCCGAAAGAATGCGCCAAGTTTTTTAAATGGCATCAGTCAAAAGAGACTGCGACATAAGGAGCAGGTCAACCGCTCGATTGGATCACAACAGGAGCCAAAATTGTCATCAATCTATATTTACTTAGCTGTTGCACAGAAAACTCAAATAATACGAGATCAATAGTCACAGGCCTTGCTGCTAAAGTCCATCAGGAACATTATTTGTTTTTGCCGCTTAATTCAGCTCAGGTGCGTTGGAAATGTTTGCACGTGTTATCTCCCTGGAGAAACCCATTATCACTGGAACACTGAGAAGAAAGGGAGGCATACGTAGCTGACAGGATTCGAACCTGCGCAGGGAAACCCCAATGGATTTCGAGTCCATCGCCTTGACCACTCGGCCACAACTACTCAAAGACTCAAGCCGGGCTGCTTTCCAATGCGAAATAACGAGGTGTAACGACCAAACTTGTGGGAGCCTGACTACTGGGTTATATTGTTTTCATTCTTGTTCTTTCTTCTCTTGACTCTCCCTGATGGTCTAGTGGCTAGGATTCGGCGCTCTCACCGCCGCGGCCCGGGTTCGATTCCCGGTCAGGGAATTTGCTCATTTTGATGCTCTCCAATAACAATCTGCTGCAACTGTTTCCTCGTTCTTTTAGATTTCCTTGACATCATTCCTCACTTTGACACGCTTCAGTTAGGCTGATGAGTACAAATTCTATATGTGCTGAACATGAATAAATACACCTCTCTCCATTTTGAAACATGTGTGGAAGGGGGGCCACTTTTGTTGCTCTGTAATTCACTGGCTAAACCTCCAAGTCATGGGAAATGATTTAGACGGCCTACTTGGACAATGCATTGCCTAGGAATCCCACAGAGGGGTCGTGGGCTATGCAAGCAGCTCTGCACCCATATATAACCCCGACACTTTGAAGGTACGTCTTCAAATGTCAGCTCCTTCCAGAGACATTACTGCATTTACCGGCGTCCTCGTGGCTTGGAGTGTTTACATTTCTCCCACATCTGAATCCACAAAGCCATATTGTTATTGTTCATCCCCAAACTCTGCCATTTGACCCCATACTTTCAGACCATGCGCTACGTGAATGCCTGTGTGTAACACCTCCCCTTAGGAAGCAACTCCCACCTTCCACTTGAACAATGGGAAAAAAGGGTCAAAGTTAAGGTTTACGTAGTAACAGAATGTGAACCTGCGCTGGTAAACTCTTGGCCTCTAGAAAGCACGCGCCAATTTTTTACATGGCATCAGTCAAAAGAGACTGCGACATAAGGAGCAGGTCAACCGCTCGTTTGGATCACAACAGGAGCCAAAATTGTCATCAATCTATATTTACTTAGCTGTTGCACAGAAAACTCAAATAATACGAGATCAATAGTCACAAGCCTTGCTGCTACAGTCCATCAGGAACATTATTTGTTTTTGCCGCTTAATTCAGCTCAGGTGCGTTGGAAATGTCTGCACGTGTTATCTCCCTGGAGAAACCCATTATCACTGGAACACTGGGAAGAAAGGGCCAAAAGGGAGGCGTACGTTGCTGACAGGATTCGAACCTGCGCTGGGAAACCCCAATGGATTTCAAGTCCATCGCCTTGACCACTCGGCCACAACTACTCAAAGATTGGAGGTGGGCTGCTTTCCTGGGATGACTGAACTTTGACAGCGTAAATCACACATCGGCCACAATGTCAGGGAGCATCAAGGAAGCTCCACAAAATTGTCATCAATCTATATTTACTTAGTTGTTGCACAGAAAACTCAAATAATACGAGATCAATAGTCACAGGCCTTGCTGCTAAAGTCCATCAGGAACATTATTTGTTTTTGCCGCTTAATTCAGCTCAGGTGCGTTGGAAATGTCTGCACGTGTTATCTCCCTGGAGAAACCCATTATCACTGGAACACTGGGAAGAAAGGGCCAAAAGGGAGGCATACGTAGCTGACAGGATTCTAACCTGCGCGGGGAAACCCCAATGGATTTCAAGTCCATCGCCTTGACCACTCGCCCACAACTACTCAAAGATTGGAGGTGGGCTGCTTTCCTGGGATGACTGAACTTTGACAGCGCAAATCACACATCGGCCACAATGTCAGGGAGCGTCAAAGAAGCTCCACATTAGAAATCTTGACCTAAACAGAGGGTAGACTTATTTACAGAACATGGGTCGAAACAAAAGGAGCTGTCAACCATTTTTTTTTCATTTACAGGAGGCGCAATAATTATTAGGAATTATTACTAAAGTTGCTGTTGCAGTGAAAATGGAATTCAAATGAGATAACGGACTTGTTTTATAGAGAGGCCAATGAATTTGACAACAATATTTAACCTTTCAAAAGTGCAATCGTTGTATTATACATTTTGTGAATACCAAAGTTGGACCTGAGACCCCCTATGCTGTAGCGGCTAGGTGTCTCGCTCAGGGAATGCTGACCGGCAGCAAGCCTCTGCTGCTTTCAAATGCGAAATAACGAGGTGTAACGACCAAATTTGTGGGAGCCTGACTACTGGGTTATATAGTTTTCATTCTCGTTCTTTCTCCTCTTGACTCTCCCTGATGGTCTAGTGGCTAGGATTCGGCGCTCTCACCGCCGCGGCCAGGATTCGATTCCCGGTCAGGGAAGTTGCTCATTTTGATGCTCTCCAATAACAATCTCCTGCAACTGTTTCCTTGTTCTTTTAGATTTCCTTGACATCATTCCTCACTTTGACACGCTTCACTTGGGCTGATGAGTACAAATTCTATATGTGCTGAACATGAATAAATACACCTCTCTCCATTTTGAAACATGTGTGGAAGGGGGGCCACTTTTGTTGCTCTGTAATTCACTGGCTAAACCTCCAAGTCATGGGAAATGATTTAGACGGCCTACTTGGACAATGCATTGCCTAGGAATCTTACAGAGGGGTCGTGGGCTATGCAAGCAGCTCTGCACCCATATATACCCCAGACACTTTGAAGCTACGTCTTCAAATGTCAGCTCCTTCAAGAGACATTACTGCATTTACCGGCGTCCTCGTGGCTTGGAGTGTTTACATTTCTCCCACATCTGAATCCACAAAGCCATATTGTTATTGTTCATCCCCAAACTCTGCCATTTGACCCCATACTTTCAGACCATGCGCTACGTGAATGCCTGTGTGTAACACCTCCCCTTAGGAAGCAAATCCCACCTTCCACTTGAACAATGGGAAAAAAGGGTCAAAGTTAAGGCTTACGTAGTAACAGGATGTGAACCTGCGCTGGTGAACTCTTGGCCTCTAGAAAGCACGCGCCAATTTTTTACATGGCATCAGTCAAAAGAGACTGCGACATAAGGAGCAGGTCAACCGCTCGTTTGGATCACAACAGGAGCCAAAATTGTCATCAATCTATATTTACTTAGCTGTTGCACAGAAAACTCAAATAATACGAGATCAATAGTCACAGGCCTTGCTGCTAAAGTCCATCAGGAACATTATTTGTTTTTGCCGCTTAATTCAGCTCAGGTGCGTTGGAAATGTCTGCACGTGTTATCTCCCTGGAGAAACCCATTATCACTGGAACACTGGGAAGAAAGGGCCAAAAGGGAGGCGTACGTAGCTGACAGGATTTGAACCTGCGCGGGGAAACCCCAATGGATTTCAAGTCCATCGCCTTGACCACTCGGCCACAACTACTCAAAGATTTGAGGTGGGCTGCTTTCCTGGGATGACTGAACTTTGACAGCGTAAATCACACATCGGCCACAATGTCAGGGAGCGTCAAGGAAGCTCCACATTAGAAATCTTGACCTAAACAGAGGGTAGACTTATTTACAGAACATGGGTCGAAACAAAAGGAGCTGTCAACCATTTTTTTTTCATTTACAGGAGGCGCAATAATTATTAGGAATTATTACTAAAGTTGCTGTTGCACTGAAAATGGAATTCAAATGAGATAACGGACTTGTTTTATAGAGAGGCCAATGAATTTGACAACAATATTTAACCTTTCAAAAGTGCAATCGTTGTATTATACATTTTGTGAATATCAAAGTTGGACCTGAGACCCCCTATACTGTAGCGGCTAGGAGTCTCGCTCAGGGAATGCTGACCGGCAGCAAGCCTCTGCTGCTTTCCAATGCGAAATAACGAGGTGTAAGGACCAAATTTGTGGGAGCCTGACTACTGGGTTATATAGTTTTCATTCTCGCTCCTTCCCGTCTTGACTCTCCCTGATGGTCTAGTGGCTAGGATTCGGCGCTCTCACCGCCGCGGCCCGGGTTCGATTCCCGGTCAGGGAATTAGATCACATTGATGCTCTCCAATAACAATCTCCTGCAACTGTTTCCTTGTGCTTTTAGATCTCCATCACATCATTCCACACTTTGACACACTTCAGTTTGGCTGATAAGTACAAATTCTATATGAACTGAAGATGAATAAATACACCTCTCTCAATGTTGAAAGATGTATAGAAGGGGGCCCGCTTTTGTTGCTCCCCATCACATTTTAAAGAACAACGTACAGTTGCCAATGTAGCAGCTGGTATAAAAACGGAGGATCCCAACTTGCATACAGACCCGGCTGATGGATTGACAGTTTTGAGGGGTTTTGCTGTAATTCATTGACTAAACCTCCAAGTCATGGGAAATGATTTAGAAGGCCTACTTGGACAATGCATTGGCTAGGAATTCAGGAGCGTTGGGAATGTCTGCATGCGTTATATCCCTGGAGAAAGCCATTATCACTGGAACACTGGGAAGAAAGGGCCAAAAGGGAGGGATACGTAGCTGGCAGGATTCCAACATGCGCGGGGAAACCCCAATGGATTTCGAGTCCATCGCCTTGACCACTCGGCCACAACTACTCAAAGACTCAAGCCGGGCTGCTTTCCAATGCGAAATAACGAGGTGTAACGACCAAACTTGTGGGAGCCTGACTACTGGGTTATATTGTTTTCATTCTCGTTGTTTCTTCTCTTGACTCTCCCTGATGGTCTAGTGGCTAGGATTCGGCGCTCTCACCGCCGCGGCCCGGGTTCGATTCTCGGTCAGGGAATTAGATCACATTGATGCTCTCCAATAACAATCTCCTGCAACTGTTTCCTTGTGCTTTTAGATCTCCATCACATCATTCCACACTTTGACACATTTCAGTTGGGCTGATAAGTACAAATTCTATATGAACTGAAGATGAATAAATACACCTCTCTCAATGTTGAAAGATGTATAGAAGGGGGCCCGCTTTTGTTGCTCCCCATCACATTTTAAAGAACAATGTACAGTTGCCAATGTAGCAGCTGGTATAAAAACGGAGGATCCCAACTTGCATACAGACCCGGCTGATGGATTGACAGTTTTGAGGGGTTTTGCTGTAATTCATTGACTAAACCTCCAAGTCATGGGAAATGATTTAGAAGGCCTACTTGGACAATGCATTGGCTAGGAATTCAGGAGCGTTGGGAATGTCTGCATGCGTTATATCCCTGGAGAAACCCATTATCACTGGAACACTGGGAAGAAAGGGCCAAAAGGGAGGGATACGTAGCTGGCAGGATTCAAACCTGCGCGGGGAAACCCCAATGGATTTCGAGTCCATCGCCTTGACCACTCGGCCACAACTACTCAAAGACTCAAGCCGGGCTGCTTTCCAATGCGAAATAACGAGGTGTAACGACCAAACTTGTGGGAGCCTGACTACTGGGTTATATTGTTTTCATTCTCGTTCTTTCTCCTCTTGACTCTCCCTGATGGTCTAGTGGCTAGGATTCGGCGCTCTCACCGCCGCGGCCCAGGTCGATTCCCGGTCAGGGAATTTGCTGATTGTGATGCCCTCCAATAACAATCTCCTGCAACTGTTTCCTCGTTCTTTTAGATTTCCTTGACATCATTCCTCACTTTGACACGCTTCAGTTGGGCTGATGAGTACAAATTCTATATGTACTGAACATGAATAAATTCACCTCTCTCAATTTTGAAACATGTGTGGAAGGGGGGCCACTTTTGTTGCTCTGTAATTCACTGGCTAAACCTCCAAGTCATGGGAAATGATTTAGACGGCCTACTTGGACAATGCATTGCCTAGGAATCCCACAGAGGGGTCGTGGGCTATGCAAGCAGCTCTGCACCCATATATACCCCCGACACTTTGAAGCTACGTCTTCAAATGTCAGCTCCTTCCAGAGACATTACTGCATTTACCGGCGTCCTCGTGGCTTGGAGTGTTTACATTTCTCCCACATCTGAATCCACAAAGCCATATTGTTATTGTTCATCCCCAAACTCTGCCATTTGACCCCATACTTTCAGACCATGCGCTACGTGAATGCCTGTGTGTAACACCTCCCCTTAGGAAGCAAATCCCACCTTCCACTTGAACAATGGGAAAAAAGGGTCAAAGTTAAGGCTTACGTAGTAACAGGATGTGAACCTGCGCTGCTAATCTCCAGTGCACGTCGAGTCTATGGGGTTGAGCACGGGGACGAAACTAAATCCAACGGGAACATAGGATGCTGTCCTGGAACAGTTGGACTTTGACATATGAAGCCTCTAAGCGGGGATGACGTCAAGAACCGTCAGGGACAGTACACATGTGAACTCTTGGCCGAAAGAATGCGCCAAGGTTTTTACATGGCATCAGTCAAAAGAGACTGCGACATAAGGAGCAGGTCAACCGCTCGATTGGATCACAACAGGAGCCAAAATTGTCATCAATCTATATTTACTTAGCTGTTGCACAGAAAACTCAAATAATACGAGATCAATAGTCACAGGCCTTGCTGCTAAAGTCCATCAGGAACATTATTTGTTTTTGCCGCTTAATTCAGCTCAGGTGCGTTGGAAATGTTTGCACGTGTTATCTCCCTGGAGAAACCCATTATCACTGGAACACTGAGAAGAAAGGGAGGCATACGTAGCTGACAGGATTCGAACCTGCGCAGGGAAACCCCAATGGATTTCGAGTCCATCGCCTTGACCACTCGGCCACAACTACTCAAAGACTCAAGCCGGGCTGCTTTCCAATGCGAAATAACGAGGTGTAACGACCAAACTTGTGGGAGCCTGACTACTGGGTTATATTGTTTTCATTCTTGTTCTTTCTTCTCTTGACTCTCCCTGATGGTCTAGTGGCTAGGATTCGGCGCTCTCACCGCCGCGGCCCGGGTTCGATTCCCGGTCAGGGAATTTGCTCATTTTGATGCTCTCCAATAACAATCTGCTGCAACTGTTTCCTCGTTCTTTTAGATTTCCTTGACATCATTCCTCACTTTGACACGCTTCAGTTGGGCTGATGAGTACAAATTCTATATGTGCTGAACATGAATAAATACACCTCTCTCCATTTTGAAACATGTGTGGAAGGGGGGCCACTTTTGTTGCTCTGTAATTCACTGGCTAAACCTCCAAGTCATGGGAAATGATTTAGACGGCCTACTTGGACAATGCATTGCCTAGGAATCCCACAGAGGGGTCGTGGGCTATGCAAGCAGCTCTGCACCCATATATAACCCCGACACTTTGAAGGTACGTCTTCAAATGTCAGCTCCTTCCAGAGACATTACTGCATTTACCGGCGTCCTCGTGGCTTGGAGTGTTTACATTTCTCCCACATCTGAATCCACAAAGCCATATTGTTATTGTTCATCCCCAAACTCTGCCATTTGACCCCATACTTTCAGACCATGCGCTACGTGAATGCCTGTGTGTAACACCTCCCCTTAGGAAGCAACTCCCACCTTCCACTTGAACAATGGGAAAAAAGGGTCAAAGTTAAGGTTTACGTAGTAACAGAATGTGAACCTGCGCTGGTAAACTCTTGGCCTCTAGAAAGCACGCGCCAATTTTTTACATGGCATCAGTCAAAAGAGACTGCGACATAAGGAGCAGGTCAACCGCTCGTTTGGATCACAACAGGAGCCAAAATTGTCATCAATCTATATTTACTTAGCTGTTGCACAGAAAACTCAAATAATACGAGATCAATAGTCACAAGCCTTGCTGCTACAGTCCATCAGGAACATTATTTGTTTTTGCCGCTTAATTCAGCTCAGGTGCGTTGGAAATGTCTGCACGTGTTATCTCCCTGGAGAAACCCATTATCACTGGAACACTGGGAAGAAAGGGCCAAAAGGGAGGCGTACGTTGCTGACAGGATTCGAACCTGCGCTGGGAAACCCCAATGGATTTCAAGTCCATCGCCTTGACCACTCGGCCACAACTACTCAAAGATTGGAGGTGGGCTGCTTTCCTGGGATGACTGAACTTTGACAGCGTAAATCACACATCGGCCACAATGTCAGGGAGCATCAAGGAAGCTCCACAAAATTGTCATCAATCTATATTTACTTAGTTGTTGCACAGAAAACTCAAATAATACGAGATCAATAGTCACAGGCCTTGCTGCTAAAGTCCATCAGGAACATTATTTGTTTTTGCCGCTTAATTCAGCTCAGGTGCGTTGGAAATGTCTGCACGTGTTATCTCCCTGGAGAAACCCATTATCACTGGAACACTGGGAAGAAAGGGCCAAAAGGGAGGCATACGTAGCTGACAGGATTCTAACCTGCGCGGGGAAACCCCAATGGATTTCAAGTCCATCGCCTTGACCACTCGCCCACAACTACTCAAAGATTGGAGGTGGGCTGCTTTCCTGGGATGACTGAACTTTGACAGCGCAAATCACACATCGGCCACAATGTCAGGGAGCGTCAAAGAAGCTCCACATTAGAAATCTTGACCTAAACAGAGGGTAGACTTATTTACAGAACATGGGTCGAAACAAAAGGAGCTGTCAACCATTTTTTTTTCATTTACAGGAGGCGCAATAATTATTAGGAATTATTACTAAAGTTGCTGTTGCAGTGAAAATGGAATTCAAATGAGATAACGGACTTGTTTTATAGAGAGGCCAATGAATTTGACAACAATATTTAACCTTTCAAAAGTGCAATCGTTGTATTATACATTTTGTGAATACCAAAGTTGGACCTGAGACCCCCTATGCTGTAGCGGCTAGGTGTCTCGCTCAGGGAATGCTGACCGGCAGCAAGCCTCTGCTGCTTTCAAATGCGAAATAACGAGGTGTAACGACCAAATTTGTGGGAGCCTG
Source organism: Channa argus (assembly GCF_033026475.1). Lineage (NCBI taxonomy): Eukaryota > Metazoa > Chordata > Actinopteri > Anabantiformes > Channidae > Channa > Channa argus. Next base: position 18,759,848 of record NC_090217.1, on the reverse strand, counting down.
ACTACTGGGTTATATAGTTTTCATTCTCGTTCTTTCTCCTCTTGACTCTCCCTGATGGTCTAGTGGCTAGGATTCGGCGCTCTCACCGCCGCGGCCAGGATTCGATTCCCGGTCAGGGAAGTTGCTCATTTTGATGCTCTCCAATAACAATCTCCTGCAACTGTTTCCTTGTTCTTTTAGATTTCCTTGACATCATTCCTCACTTTGACACGCTTCACTTGGGCTGATGAGTACAAATTCTATATGTGCTGAACATGAATAAATACACCTCTCTCCATTTTGAAACATGTGTGGAAGGGGGGCCACTTTTGTTGCTCTGTAATTCACTGGCTAAACCTCCAAGTCATGGGAAATGATTTAGACGGCCTACTTGGACAATGCATTGCCTAGGAATCTTACAGAGGGGTCGTGGGCTATGCAAGCAGCTCTGCACCCATATATACCCCAGACACTTTGAAGCTACGTCTTCAAATGTCAGCTCCTTCAAGAGACATTACTGCATTTACCGGCGTCCTCGTGGCTTGGAGTGTTTACATTTCTCCCACATCTGAATCCACAAAGCCATATTGTTATTGTTCATCCCCAAACTCTGCCATTTGACCCCATACTTTCAGACCATGCGCTACGTGAATGCCTGTGTGTAACACCTCCCCTTAGGAAGCAAATCCCACCTTCCACTTGAACAATGGGAAAAAAGGGTCAAAGTTAAGGCTTACGTAGTAACAGGATGTGAACCTGCGCTGGTAATCTCCAGTGCACGTCGAGTCTATGGGGTTGAGCACGGGGACCAAACTGCATCCAACGGGAACATAGGATGCTGTCCCGGAACAGTTGGACGTTGACATTTGAAGCCTCTAAGCGGGGATGACGTCAAGCACCGTCAAAGACAGTCCACATGTGAACTCTTGGCCGAAAGAATGCGCCAAGTTTTTTACATGGCATCAGTCAAAAGAGACTGCGACATAAGGAGCAGGTCAACCGCTCGTTTGGATCACAACAGGAGCCAAAATTGTCATCAATCTATATTTACTTAGCTGTTGCACAGAAAACTCAAATAATACGAGATCAATAGTCACAGGCCTTGCTGCTAAAGTCCATCTGGAACATTATTTGTTTTTGCCGCTTAATTCAGCTCAGGTGCGTTGGAAATGTCTGCACGTGTTATCTCCCTGGAGAAACCCATTATCACTGGAACACTGGGAAGAAAGGGCCAAAAGGGAGGCGTACGTAGCTGACAGGATTCGAACCTGCGCGGGGAAACCCCAATGGATTTCAAGTCCATCGCCTTGACCACTCGGCCACAACTACTCAAAGATTGGAGGTGGGCTGCTTTCCTGGGATGACTGAACTTTGACAGCGTAAATCACACATCGGCCACAATGTCAGGGAGCGTCAAGGAAGCTCCACATTAGAAATCTTGACCTAAACAGAGGGTAGACTTATTTACAGAACATGGGTCGAAACAAAAGGAGCTGTCAACCATTTTTTTTTCATTTACAGGAGGCGCAATAATTATTAGGAAATATTACTAAAGTTGCTGTTGCACTGAAAATGGAATTCAAATGAGATAACGGACTTGTTTTATAGAGAGGCCAATGAATTTGACAACAATATTTAACCTTTCAAAAGTGCAATCGTTGTATTATACATTTTGTGAATACCAAAGTTGGACCTGAGACCCCCTATACTGTAGCGGCTAGGAGTCTCGCTCAGGGAATGCTGACCGGCAGCAAGCCTCTGCTGCTTTCCAATGCGAAATAACGAGGTGTAAGGACCAAATTTGTGGGAGCCTGACTACTGGGTTATATAGTTTTCATTCTCGCTCCTTCCCTTCTTGACTCTCCCTGATGGTCTAGTGGCTAGGATTCGGCGCTCTCACCGCCGCGGCCCGGGTTCGTTTCCCGGTCAGGGAATTAGATCACATTGATGCTCTCCAATAACAATCTCCTGCAACTGTTTCCTTGTGCTTTTAGATCTCCATCACATCATTCCACACTTTGACACATTTCAGTTGGGCTGATAAGTACAAATTCTATATGAACTGAAGATGAATAAATACACCTCTCTCAATGTTGAAAGATGTATAGAAGGGGGCCCGCTTTTGTTGCTCCCCATCACATTTTAAAGAACAACGTACAGTTGCCAATGTAGCAGCTGGTATAAAAACGGAGGATCCCAACTTGCATACAGACCCGGCTGATGGATTGACAGTTTTGAGGGGTTTTGCTGTAATTCATTGACTAAACCTCCAAGTCATGGGAAATGATTTAGAAGGCCTACTTGGACAATGCATTGGCTAGGAATTCAGGAGCGTTGGGAATGTCTGCATGCGTTATCTCCCTGGAGAAACCCATTATCACTGGAACACTGGGAAGAAAGGGCCAAAAGGGAGGGATACGTAGCTGGCAGGATTCCAACCTGCGCGGGGAAACCCCAATGGATTTCGAGTCCATCGCCTTGACCACTCGGCCACAACTACTCAAAGACTCAAGCCGGGCTGCTTTCCAATGCGAAATAACGAGGTGTAACGACCAAACTTGTGGGAGCCTGACTACTTTCTCCTCTTGACTCTCCCTGATGGTCTAGTGGCTAGGATTTGGCGCTCTCACCGCCGTGGCCCGGTTTCGATTCCCGGTCAGGGAAGTTGCTCATTTTGATGCTCTCCAATAACAATCTCCTCCAACTGTTTCCTCGTTCTTTTAGATTTCTTTGACATCATTCCTCACTTTGACACGCTTCAGTTGGGCTGATGAGTACAAATTCTTTATGTACTGAAGATGAATAAATACACCTCTCTCAATGTTGAACCATGTGTGGAAGGGGGGCCACTTTTGTTGCTCTGTAATTCACTGGCTAAACCTCCAAGTCATGGGAAATGATTTAGACGGCCTACTTGGACAATGCATTGCCTAGGAATCCCACAGAGGGGTCGTGGGCTATGCAAGCAGCTCTGCACCCATATATACCCCCGACACTTTGAAGCTACGTCTTCAAATGTCAGCTCCTTCCAGAGACATTACTGCATTTACCGACGTCCTCGTGGCTTTGAGTGTTTACATTTCTCCCACATCTGAATCCACAAAGCCATATTGTTATTGTTCATCCCCAAACTCTGCCATTTGACCCCATACTTTCAGACCATGCGCAACGTGAATGCCTGTGTGTAACACCTCCCCTTAGGAAGCAAATCCCACCTTCCACTTGAACAATGGGAAAAAAGGGTCAAAGTTAAGGCTTACGTAGTAACAGGATGTGAACCTGCGCTGGTGAACTCTTGGCCTCTAGAAAGCACGCGCCAAGTTTTTTACATGGCATCAGTCAAAAGAGACTGCGACATAAGGAGCAGGTCAACCGCTCGTTTGGATCACAACAGGAGCCAAAATTGTCATCAATCTATATTTACTTAGCTGTTGCACAGAAAACTCAAATAATACGAGATCAATAGTCACAGGCCTTGCTGCTAAAGTCCATCAGGAACATTATTTGTTTTTGCCGCTTAATTCAGCTCAGGAGCGTTGGGAATGTCTGCATGCGTTATCTCCCTGGAGAAACCCATTATCACTGGAACACTGGGAAGAAAGGGCCAAAAGGGAGGGATACGTAGCTGGCAGGATTCCAACCTGGGCGGGGAAACCCCAATGGATTTCGAGTCCATCGCCTTGACCACTCGGCCACAACTACTCAAAGACTCAAGCCGGGCTGCTTTCCAATGCGAAATAACGAGGTGTAACGACCAAACTTGTGGGAGCCTGACTACTGGGTTATATTGTTTTCATTCTCGTTCTTTCTTCTCTTGACTCTCCCTGATGGTCTAGTGGCTAGGATTCGGCGCTCTCACCGCCGCGGCCCGGGTTCGATTCCCGGTCAGGGAATTTGCTCATTTTGATGCTCTCCAATAACAATCTCCTGCAACTGTTTCCTCGTTCTTTTAGATTTCCTTGACATCATTCCTCACTTTGACACGCTTCAGTTGGGCTGATGAGTACAAATTCTATATGTGCTGAACATGAATAAATACACCTCTCTCCATTTTGAAACATGTGTGGAAGGGGGGCCACTTTTGTTGCTCTGTAATTCACTGGCTAAACCTCCAAGTCATGGGAAATGATTTAGACGGCCTACTTGGACAATGCATTGCCTAGGAATCCCACAGAGGGGTCGTGGGCTATGCAAGCAGCTCTGCACCCATATATACCCCCGACACTTTGAAGCTACGTCTTCAAATGTCAGCTCCTTCCAGAGACATTACTGCATTTACCGGCGTCCTCGTGGCTTGGAGTGTTTACATTTCTCCCACATCTGAATCCACAAAGCCATATTGTTATTGTTCATCCCCAAACTCTGCCATTTGACCCCATATTTTCAGACAATGCGCTACGTGAATGCCTGTGTGTAACACCTCCCCTTAGGAAGCAAATCCCACCTTCCACTTGAACAATGGGAAAAAAGGGTCAAAGTTAAGGCTTACGTAGTAACAGGATGTGAACCTGCGCTGGTAATCTCCAGTGCACGTCGAGTCTATGGGGTTGAGCACGGGGACCAAACTGCATCCAACGGGAACATAGGATGCTGTCCCGGAACAGTTGGACGTTGACATATGAAGCCTCTAAGCGGGGATGACGTCAAGCACCGTCAAAGACAGTCCACATGTGAACTCTTGGCCGAAAGAATGCGCCAAGTTTTTTACATGGCATCAGTCAAAAGAGACTGCGACATAAGGAGCAGGTCAACCGCTCGTTTGGATCACAACAGGAGCCAAAATTGTCATCAATCTATATTTACTTAGTTGTTGCACAGAAAACTCAAATAATACGAGATCAATAGTCACAGGCCTTGCTGCTAAAGTCCATCAGGAACATTATTTGTTTTTGCCGCTTAATTCAGCTCAGGTGCGTTGGAAATGTCTGCACGTGTTATCTCCCTGGAGAAACCCATTATCACTGGAACACTGGGAAGAAAGGGCCAAAAGGGAGTCGTACGTAGCTGACAGGATTCTAACCTGCGCGGGGAAACCCCAATGGATTTCAAGTCCATCGCCTTGACCACTCGCCCACAACTACTCAAAGATTTGAGATGGGTTGCTTTCCTGGGATGACTGAACTTTGACAGCGCAAATCACACATCGGCCACAATGTCAGGGAGCGTCAAGGAAGCTCCACATTAGAAATCTTGACCTAAACAGAGGGTAGACTTATTTACAGAACATGGGTCGAAACAAAAGGAGCTGTCAACCATTTTTTTTTCATTTACAGGAGGCGCAATAATTATTCGGAATTATTACTAAAGTTGCTGTTGCACTGAAAATGGAATTCAAATGAGATTACGGACTTGTTTTATAGAGAGGCCAATGAATTTGACAACAATATTTAACCTTTCAAAAGTGCAATCGTTGTATTATACATTTTGTGAATACCAAAGTTGGACCTGAGACCCCCTATGCTGTAGCGGCTAGGTGTCTCGCTCAGGGAATGCTGACCGGCAGCAAGCCTCTGCTGCTTTCAAATGCGAAATAACGAGGTGTAACGACCAAATTTGTGGGAGCCTGACTACTGGGTTATATAGTTTTCATTCTCGTTCTTTCTCCTCTTGACTCTCCCTGATGGTCTAGTGGCTAGGATTCGGCGCTCTCACCGCCGCGGCCAGGATTCGATTCCCGGTCAGGGAAGTTGCTCATTTTGATGCTCTCCAATAACAATCTCCTGCAACTGTTTCCTTGTGCTTTTAGATCTCCATGACATCATTCCACACTTTGACACACTTCAGTTGGGCTGATAAGTACAAATTCTATATGAACTGAAGATGAATAAATACACCTCTCTCAATGTTGAAAGATGTATAGAAGGGGGCCCGCTTTTGTTGCTCCCCATCACATTTTAAAGAACAACGTACAGTTGCCAATGTAGTAGCTGGTATAAAAACGGAGGATCCCAACTTGCATACAGACCCGGCTGATGGATTGACAGTTTTGAGGGGTTTTGCTGTAATTCATTGACTAAACCTCCAAGTCATGGGAAATGATTTAGAAGGCCTACATGGACAATGCGTTGGCTAGGAATTCAGGAGCGTTGGGAATGTCTGCATGCGTTATCTCCCTGGAGAAACCCATTATCACTGGAACACTGGGAAGAAAGGGCCAAAAGGGAGGCGTACGTAGCTGACAGGATTCGAACCTGCGCGGGGAAACCCCAATGGATTTCAAGTCCATCGCCTTGACCACTCGGCCACAACTACTCAAAGATTGGAGGTGGGCTGCTTTCCTGGGATGACTGAACATTGACAGCGTAAATCACACATCGGCCACAATGTCAGGGAGCGTCAAGGAAGCTCCACATTAGAAATCTTGACCTAAACAGAGGGTAGACTTATTTACAGAACATGGGTCGAAACAAAAGGAGCTGTCAACCATTTTTTTTTTCATTTACAGGAGGCGCAATAATTATTAGGAATTATTACTAAAGTTGCTGTTGCACTGAAAATGGAATTCAAATGAGATAACGGACTTGTTTTATAGAGAGGCCAATGAATTTGACAACAATATTTAACCTTTCAAAAGTGCAATCGTTGTATTATACATTTTGTGAATACCAAAGTTGGACCTGAGACCCCCTATACTGTAGCGGCTAGGAGTCTCGCTCAGGGAATGGTGACCGGCAGCAAGCCTCTGCTGCTTTCCAATGCGAAATAACGAGGTGTAACGATTTCGAGTCCATCGCCTTGACCACTCGGCCACAACTACTCAAAGACTCAAGCCGGGCTGCTTTCCAATGCGAACTAACGAGGTGTAACGACCAAATTTGTGGGAGCCTGACTACTGGGTTATATTGTTTTCATTCTCGTTCTTTCTCCTCTTGACTCTCCCTGATGGTCTAGTGGCTAGGATTCGGCGCTCTCACCGCCGCGGCCCGGGTTCGATTCCCGGTCAGGGAATTTGCTCATTTTGATGCCCTCCAATAACAATCTCCTGCAACTGTTTCCTCGTTCTTTTAGATTTCCTTGACATCATTCCTCACTTTGACACGCTTCAGTTGGGCTGATGAGTACAAATTTTATATGTACTGAACATGAATAAATTCACCTCTCTCAATTTTGAAACATGTGTGGAAGGGGGGCCACTTTTGTTGCTCTGTAATTCACTGGCTAAACCCCCAAGTCATGGGAAATGATTTTTCTCTGCCATTTGACCCCATACTTTCAGACCATGCGCTACGTGAATGCCTGTGTGTAACACCTCCCCTTAGGAAGCAAATCCCACCTTCCACTTGAACAATGGGAAAAAAGGGTCAAAGTTAAGGCTTACGTAGTAACAGGATGTGAACCTGCGCTGGTAATCTCCAGTGCACGTCGAGTCTATGGGGTTGAGCACGGGGACCAAACTGCATCCAACGGGAACATAGGATGCTGTCCCGGAACAGTTGGACGTTGACATATGAAGCCTCTAAGTGGGGATGACGTCAAGCACCGTCAAAGACAGTCCACATGTGAACTCTTGGCCGAAAGAATGCGCCAAGTTTTTTACATGGCATCAGTCAAAAGAGACTGCGACATAAGGAGCAGGTCAACCGCTCGTTTGGATCACAACAGGAGCCAAAATTGTCATCAATCTATATTTACTTAGCTGTTGCACAGAAAACTCAAATAATACGAGATCAATAGTCACAGGCCTTGCTGCTAAAGTCCATCAGGAACATTATTTGTTTTTGCCGCTTAATTCAGCTCAGGTGCGTTGGAAATGTTTGCACGTGTTATCTCCCTGGAGAAACCCATTATCACTGGAACACTGGGAAGAAAGGGAGGCATACGTAGCTGACAGGATTCGAACCTGCGCAGGGAAACCCCAATGGATTTCGAGTCCATCGCCTTGACCACTCGGCCACAACTACTCAAAGACTCAAGCCGGGCTGCTTTCCAATGCGAAATAACGAGGTGTAACGACCAAACTTGTGGGAGCCTGACTACTGGGTTATATTGTTTTCATTCTCGTTCTTTCTTCTCTTGACTCTCCCTGATGGTCTAGTGGCTAGGATTCGGCGCTCTCACCGCCGCGGCCCGGGTTCGATTCCCGGTCAGGGAATTTGCTCATTTTGATGCTCTCCAATAACAATCTGCTGCAACTGTTTCCTCGTTCTTTTAGATTTCCTTGACATCATTCCTCACTTTGACACGCTTCAGTTGGGCTGATGAGTACAAATTCTATATGTGCTGAACATGAATAAATACACATCTCTCCATTTTGAAACATGTGTGGAAGGGGGGCCACTTTTGTTGCTCTGTAATTCACTGGCTAAACCTCCAAGTCATGGGAAATGATTTGGACGGCGTACTTGGACAATGCATTGCCTAGGAATCCCACAGAGGGGTCGTGGGCTATGCAAGCAGCTCTGCACCCATATATACCCCCGACACTTTGAAGCTACGTCTTCAAATGTCAGCTCCTTCCAGAGACATTACTGCATATACCGGCGTCCTCGTGGCTTGGAGTGTTTACATTTCTCCCACATCTGAATCCACAAAGCCATATTGTTATTGTTCATCCCCAAACTCTGCCATTTGACCCCATACTTTCAGACCATGCGCTAGGTGAATGCCTGTGTGTAACACCTCCCCTTAGGAAGCAAATCCCACCTTCCACTTGAACAATGGGAAAAAAGGGTCAAAGTTAAGGCTTACGTAGTAACAGGATGTGAACCTGCGCTGGTGAACTCTTGGCCTCTAGAAAGCACGCGCCAAGTTTTTTACATGGCATCAGTCAAAAGAGACTGCGACATAAGGAGCAGGTCAACCGCTCGTTTGGATCACAACAGGAGCCAAAATTGTCATCAATCTATATTTACTTAGCTGTTGCACAGAAAACTCAAATAATACGAGATCAATAGTCACAGGCCTTGCTGCTAAAGTCCATCAGGAACATTATTTGTTTTTGCCGCTTAATTCAGCTCAGGTGCGTTGGAAATGTCTGCACGTGTTATCTCCCTGGAGAAACCCATTATCACTGGAACACTGGGAAGAAAGGGCCAAAAGGGAGGCGTACGTAGCTGACAGGATTCTAGCCTGCGTGGGGAAACCCCAATGGATTTCAAGTCCATCGCCTTGACCACTCGGTCACAACTACTCAAAGATTGGAGGTGGGCTGCTTTCCTGGGATGACTGAACTTTGACAGCGTAAATCACACATCGGCCACAATGTCAGGGAGCGTCTAGGAAGCTCCACATTAGAAATCTTGACCTAAACAGAGGGTAGACTTATTTACAGAACATGGGTCGAAACAAAAGGAGCTGTCAACCATTTTTTTTTCATTTACAGGAGGCGCAATAATTATTAGGAATTATTACTAAAGTTGCTGTTGCACTGAAAATGGAATTCAAATGAGATAACGGACTTGTTTTATAGAGAGGCCAATGAATTTGACAACAATATTTAACCTTTCAAAAGTGCAATCGTTGTATTATACATTTTGTGAATACCAAAGTTGGACCTGAGACCCCCTATACTGTAGCGGCTAGGAGTCTCGCTCAGGGAATGGTGACCGGCAGCAAGCCTCTGCTGCTTTCCAATGCGAAATAACGAGGTGTAACGACCAAATTTGTGGGAGCCTGACTACTGGGTTATATAGTTTTCATTCTCGCTCCTTCCCGTCTTGACTCTCCCTGATGGTCTAGTGGCTAGGATTCGGCGCTCTCACCGCCGCGGCCCGGGTTCGATTCCCGGTCAGGGAATTAGATCACATTGATGCTCTCCAATAACAATCTCCTGCAACTGTTTCCTTGTGCTTTTAGATCTCCATCACATCATTCCACACTTTGACACACTTCAGATGGGCTGATAAGTACAAATTCTATATGAACTGAAGATGAATAAATACACCTCTCTCAATGTTGAAAGATGTATAGAAGGGGGCCTGCTTTTGTTGCTCCCCATCACATTTTAAAGAACAACGTACAGTTGCCAATGTAGCAGCTGGTATAAAAACGGAGGATCCCAACGTGCATACAGACCCGGCTGATGGATTGACAGTTTTGAGGGGTTTTGCTGTAATTCATTGACTAAACCTCCAAGTCATGGGAAATGATTTAGAAGGCCTACTTGGACAATGCATTGGCTAGGAATTCAGGAGCGTTGGGAATGTCTGCATGCGTTATCTCCCTGGAGAAACCCATTATCACTGGAACACTGGGAAGAAAAGGCCAAAAGGGAGGGATACGTAGCTGGCAGGATTCGAACCTGCGCGGGGAAACCCCAATGGATTTCGAGTCCATCGCCTTGACCACTCGGCCACAACTACTCGAAGACTCAAGCCGGGCTGCTTTCCAATGCGAACTAACGAGGTGTAACGACCAAACTTGTGGGAGCCTGACTACTGGGTTATATTGTTTTCATTCTCGTTGTTTCTTCTCTTGACTCTCCCTGATGGTCTAGTGGCTAGGATTCGGCGCTCTCACCGCCGCGGCCCGGGTTCGATTCCCGGTCAGGGAATTAGATCACATTGATGCTCTCCAATAACAATCTCCTGCAACTGTTTCCTTGTGCTTTTAGATCTCCATCACATCATTCCACACTTTGACACACTTCAGATGGGCTGATAAGTACAAATTCTATATGAACTGAAGATAAATAAATACACCTCTCTCAATGTTGAAAGATGTATAGAAGGGGGCCTGCTTTTGTTGCTCCCCATCACATTTTAAAGAACAACGTACAGTTGCCAATGTAGCAGCTGGTATAAAAACGGAGGATCCCAACGTGCATACAGACCCGGCTGATGGATTGACAGTTTTGAGGGGTTTTGCTGTAATTCATTGACTAAACCTCCAAGTCATGGGAAATGATTTAGAAGGCCTACTTGGACAATGCATTGGCTAGGAATTCAGGAGCGTTGGGACTGTCTGCATGCGTTATCTCCCTGGAGAAACCCATTATCACTGGAACACTGGGAAGAAAAGGCCAAAAGGGAGGGATACGTAGCTGGCAGGATTCGAACCTGCGCGGGGAAACCCCAATGGATTTCGAGTCCATCGCCTTGACCACTCTGCCACAACTACTCAAAGACTCAAGCCGGGCTGCTTTCCAATGCGAACTAACGAGGTGTAACGACCAAATTTGTGGGAGCCTGACTACTGGGTTATATTGTTTTCATTCTCGTTCTTTCTCCTCTTGACTCTCCCTGATGGTCTAGTGGCTAGGATTCGGGGCTCTCACCGCCGCGGCCCGGGTTCGATTCCCGGTCAGGGAATTTGCTCATTTTGATGCCCTCCAATAACAATCTCCTGCAACTGTTTCCTCGTTCTTTTAGATTTCCTTGACATCATTCCTCACTTTGACACGCTTCAGTTGGGCCGATCGACTCTCCTCCGGCTCTTGCTGAACACCATTCCGGCATATTTCCATAAGCTTCAGCTTTGCTTAAATTCTCCCTGTCCCGTCGTTGGAGTATTTTTGTCTCCGTCTCGCACGATGGGAGGTCATGAGCCACTAAGCTGAGTCTCCATGGACAGTGAGTGGCAGCTGTCTTTGGCCCAGGAATCTGTCTCTTTAAGGGTGATTTAGTTGTTTTAAGGGTAGTGTGATTTTTCCTTTTTCCAAACTCTGGGACCCTGAACTGTTGACTCTTGACTCCCTGGTAGTCTAGTGGCTAGGATTCGGCGCTTTCACCGCAGCGGCCCGGGTTCGATTCCCGGTCAGGGAACTTGCTTTTGACGCTGCCTGAAACGGGTAAAGACCCAGGAACGCTTCTTTGCCTTTTTTCAAAGGATCACCTCCACAGCCAAATTCCCTGGTCCTATTTGTTTTTCTAAACACATATTGGTAGTTTCAGCCTAGGTGGCTTAAATGAGAACTGTGTGCGTCTCAAAAGAACAAGGACTGAAGGACGTCACAGTATGAATGTGAAAAGCCAAATTTGAGCCACGGTATAAAAATAATATTCACTTTTGTGACCTCTTGTGTAACAGGCAATACCTTCCGGATCGTCTAGTGGCTAGGATTCGGCGCTTTCACACGCCGCGGCCCGGGTTTGACACCCCTCCTCAGGGAACGCTCTTCTCTTGCTGCCTTCTGCTAATGACGTCGCAGGAGAGTCATTTTAGATTGTGATGTTCACAAAAAAATCTCTTTGTTTTAAAGATCCGCCCTTCCTTTGCTCGCGCACCTGTTTAAGAACGATGTTCTCGTCAGGGAGAGTCGTGGAGAGCCTAAAGTTCCCCATCAGCATAGACATGACATTTTTTACCATTGTTCTACGACTCCAGTGTGTAAAAGTTTTATTCACTTTTGGTGTGTTATGTTGAGTAGGTCTATTGACATGCGTTGATGTGACTGGAGGGTTGTATTCTGCCAAACCGACGATGTCGGCCATTAGTTTATGCAAATTGAGTTATTGTCCAGGTAACTTACGATACGTAGTGTTAAACAAGAAAAGTACACAATCAGGAAACCGAGACGACGGCATCAACTTGTTCTTTGATTCGTTGAATATTCATGTGGATCTGCAAACCAACAGTGCTTTGATGTCAGCAGGATGGGACACGCTCCCGATCGACTCTCCTCCAGCTCTTGCTGAACACCATTCCGGCATATTTCCATAAGCTTCAGCTTTGCTTAAATTCTCCCTGTCCCGTCGTTGGAGTATTTTTGTCTCCGTCTCGCACGATGGGAGGTCATGAGCCACTAAGCTGAGTCTCCATGGACAGTGAGTGGCAGCTGTCTTTGGCCCAGGAATCTGTCTCTTTAAGGGTGATTTAGTTGTTTTAAGGGTAGTGTGATTTTTCCTTTTTCCAAGCTCTGGGACCCTGAACTGTTGACTCTTGACTCCCTGGTGGTCTAGTGGCTAGGATTCGGCGCTTTCACTGCCGCGGCCCGGGTTCGATTCCCGGTCAGGGAACTTGCTTTTGACGCTGCCTGAAACGGGTATAGACCCAGGAACGCTTCTTTGCCTTTTTTCAAAGGATCACCTCCACAGCTAAATTCCCTGGTCCTATTTGTTTTTCTAAACACATATTGGTAGTTTCAGCCTAGGTGGCTTAAATGAGAACTGTGTGCATCTCGAAAGAACAAGGACTGAAGGACGTCACAGTATGAATGTGAAAAGCCAAATTTGAGCCACGGTATAAAAATAATATTCACTTTTGTGACCTCTTGTGTAACAGGCAATACCTTCCGGATCGTCTAGTGGCTAGGATTCGGCGCTCTCACACGCCGCGGCCCGGGTTTGACACCCCTCCTCAGGGAACGCTCTTCTCTTGCTGCCTTCTGCTAATGACGTCGCAGGAGGGTCATTTTAGATTGTGATGTTCACAAAAAAATGTCTTTGTTTTAAAGATCCGCCCTTCCTTTGCTCGCGCACCTGTTTAAGAACGATGTTCTCGTCAGGGGGAGTCGTGGAGAGCCTAAAGTTCCCCATCAGCATAGACATGACATTTTTTACCATTGTTCTACGACTCCAGTGTGTAAAAGTTTTATTCACTTTTGGCGTGTTATGTTGAGTAGGTCTATTGACATGCGTTTCTGTGACTGGAGGGTTGTATTCTGCCAAACCGACGATGTCGGCCATTAGTTTATGCAAATTGAGTTATTGTCCAGGTAACTTACGATACGTAGTGTTAAACAAGAAAAGTACACAATCAGGAAACAGAGACGACGCCATCAACTTGTTCTTTGATTCGTTAAATATTCATGTGGATCTGCAAACCGACAGTGCTTTGATGTCAGCAGGATGGGACACGCTCCCGATCGACTCTCCTCCGGCTCTTGCTGAACACCATTCCGGCATATTTCCATAAGCTTCAGCTTTGCTTAAATTCTCCCTGTCCCGTCGTTGGAGTATTTTGTCTCCGTCTCGTACGATGGGAGGTCATGAGCCACTAAGCTGAGTCTCCATGGACAGTGAGTGGCAGCTGTCTTTGGCCCAGGAATCTGTCTCTTTAAGGGTGATTTAGTTGTTTTAAGGGTAGTGTGATTTTTCCTTTTTCCAAGCTCTGGGACCCTGAACTGTTGACTCTCGACTCCCTGGTGGTCTAGTGGCTAGGATTCGGCGCTTTCACCGCCGCGGCCCGGGTTCGATTCCCGGTCAGGGATCTTGCTTTTGACGCTGCCTGAAACGGGTAAAGACCCAGGAACGCTTCTTTGCCTTTTTTCAAAGGATCACCTCCACAGCCAAATTCCCTGGTCCTATTTGTTTTTCTAAACACATATTGGTAGTTTCAGCCTAGGTGGCTTAAATGAGAACTGTGTGCGTCTCGAAAGAACAAGGACTGAAGGACGTCACAGTATAAATGTGAAAAGCCAAATTTGAGCAGCGGTATAAAAATAATATTCACTTTTGTGACCTCTTGTGTAACAGGCAATACCTTCCGGATCGTCTAGTGGCTAGGATTCGGCGCTCTCACACGCCGCGGCCCGGGTTTGGCGGCCCGAGTTTGGCGGCCCGGGTTTGGCGGCCCGGGTTTGGCGGCCCGGGTTTTACATCCCTCCTCAGGGAACTCTCTTCTCTTGCTGCCTTCTGCTAATGACGTCGCAGGAGGGTCATTATAGATTGTGATGTTCACGAAAAAAGACCCAGGAACGCTTCTTTGCCTTTCTTCAAAGGATCACCTCCACAGCCAAATTCCCTGGTCCTATTTGCGCACAGAACGTGGATCAACGCTCTCCTCAAATTAGAGTAACAGGCATTGTAGGCGAACCCGTATTTTCTGTGGATTGGCAGCAAAAGGCAAGCAGCCACATTCATTAGCACTACTTTGGGAGAGAGCACCACGCGTGCAGTTGCAGTTTCTGAGCCTTCGAGGCCACATTGGTAGGTGTTATGAGAAGGAAAGCTACATGATCCCAAGTAATTCCTCATACCAAAAGGCCCACCCACGCAATGCATTGGCCAGGAATCGAACCCGGGTCAACTGCTTGGGAAGCAGCTATGCTCAACCACTATACCACCAACGCGCAGAGGACACTCCTTGGTCTCAACATTTTCCACGATGTGTACATGGGGGAAGGGAAAGCGTAGTTAGGGGAGGTCCAAGAGATCACCAAGGTTTATGGACTTTCAAGAAACATATTGGTAGTTTCAGCCTAGGTGGCTTAAATGAGAACTGTGTGCGTCTGGAAAGAACAAGTACTGAAGGACGTCACAGTATGAATGTGAAAAGCCAAATTTGAGCCACGGTATAAAAATAATATTCACTTTTGTGACCTCTTGTGTAACAGGCAATGCCTTCCGGATCGTCTAGTGGCTAGGATTCGGCGCTCTCACACGCCGCGGCCCGGGTGTGGCGGCCCGGGTTTCGCGGCCCGGGTTTGACACCCCTCCTCAGGGAACTCTCTTCTCTTGCTGCCTTCTGCTAATGACGTCGCAGGAGGGTCATTTTAGATTGTGATGTTCACAAAAAAATCTCTTTGTTTTAAAGAAAGAAGATAGGATTCGGCGCTCTCACACGCCGCGGCCCGGGTTTGGCGGCCCGAGTTTGACACCCCTCCTCAGGGAACGCTCTTCTCTTGCTGCCTTCTGCTAATGACGTCGCAGGAGGGTCATTTTAGATTGTGATGTTCACAAAAAAATCTCTTTGTTTTAAAGATCCGCCCTTCCTTTGCTCGCGCACCTGTTTAAGAACGATGTTCTCGTCAGGGAGAGTGGTGGAGAGCCTAAAGTTCCCCATCAGCAGACATGACATTTTTTACCATTGTTCTACGACTCCAGTGTGTAAAAGTTTTATTCACTTTTGGTGTGTTATGTTGAGTAGGTCTATTGACATGCGTTTCTGTGACTGGAGGGTTGTATTCTGCCAAACCGACGATGTCGGCCATTAGTTTATGCAAATTGAGTTATTGTCCAGGTAACTTACGATACGTAGTGTTAAACAAGAAAAGTAAACAATCAGGAAACCGAGACGACGGCATCAACTTGTTCTTTGATTCGTTAAATATTCATGTGGATCTGCAAACCGACACTGCTGTGATGTCAGCAGGATGGGAAACGCTCCCGATCGACTCTCCTCCGGCTCTTGCTGAACACCATTCCGGCATATTTCCATAAGCTTCAGCTTTGCTTAAATTCTCCCTGTCCCGTCGTTGGAGTATTTTTGTCTCCGTCTCGCACGATGGGAGGTCATGAGCCACTAAGCTGAGTCTCCATGGACAGTGAGAGGCAGCTGTCTTTGGCCCAGGAATCTGTCTCTTTAAGGGTGATTTAGTTGTTTTAAGGGTAGTGTGATTTTTCCTTTTTCCAAGCTCTTGGACCCTGAACTGTTGACTCTCGACTCCCTGGTTGTCTAGTGGCTAGGATTCGGCGCTTTCACCGCCGCGGCCCGGGTTCGATTCCAGGTCAGGGAACTTGCTTTTGACGCTGCCTGAAACGGGTAAAGACCCAGGAACGCTTCTTTGCCTTTTTTCAAAGGATCACCTCCACAGCCAAATTCCCTGGTCCTATTTGCGCACAGAACGTGGATCAACACTCTCCTCAAATTAGAGTAACAGGCATTGTAGGCGAACCCGTATTTTCTGTGGATTGGCAGCAAAAGGCAAGCAGCCACATTCATTAGCACTACTGTGGGAGAGAGCACCACGCGTGGAGTTGCAGTTTCTGAGCCTTCGAGGCCACAGTGGTAGGTGTTATGGGAAGAAAAGCTACATTATTCCAAGTAATTCCTCATACCAAAAGGCCCACCACGCAATGCATTGGCCGGGAATCGAACCCAGGTCAACTGCTTGGGAAGCAGCTATGCTCAACCACTATACCACCAACGCGCAGAGGACACTCCTTGGTCTCAACATTTTCCACAATGTGTACATGGGGGAAGGGAAAGCGTAGTTAGGGGAGGTCCAAGAGATCACCAAGGTTTATGGACTTTCAAGAAACATATTGGTAGTTTCAGCCTAGGTGGCTTAAATGAGAACTGTGTGCGTCTGGAAAGAACAAGGACTGAAGGACGTCACAGTATGAATGTGAAAAGCCAAATTTGAGCCACGGTATAAAAAGAATATTCACTTTTGTGACCTCCTGTGTAACAGGCAATACCTTCCAGATCGTCTAGTGGCTAGGATTCGGCGCTCTCACACGCCGCGGCCCGGGTTTGACACCCCTCCTCAGGGAACGCTCTTCTCTTGCTGCCTTCTGCTAATGACGTCGCAGGAGGGTCATTTTAGATTGTGATGTTCACAAAAAAATGTCTTTGTTTTAAAGATCCGCCCTTCCTTTGCTCGCGCACCTGTTTAAGAACGATGTTCTCGTCAGGGAGAGTGGTGGAGAGCCTAAAGTTCCCCATCAGCATAGACATGACATTTTTTACCATTGTTCTACAACTCCAGTGTGTAAAAGTTTTATTCACTTTTGGTGTGTTATGTTGAGTAGGTCTATTGACATGCGTTTCTGTGACTGGAGGGTTGTATTCTGCCAAACCGACGATGTCGGCCATTAGTTTATGCAAATTGAGTTATTGTCCAGGTAACTTACGATACGTAGTGTTAAACAAGAAAAGTACACAATCAGGAAACCGAGACGACGGCATCAACTTGTTCTTTGATTCGTTGAATATTCATGTGGATCTGCAAACCAACAGTGCTTTGATGTCAGCAGGATGGGACACGCTCCCGATCGACTCTCCTCCGGCTCTTGCTGAACACCATTCCGGCATATTTCCATAAGCTTCAGCTTTGCTTAAATTCTCCCTGTCCCGTCGTTGGAGTATTTTTGTCTCCGTCTCGCACGATGGGAGGTCATGAGCCTCTAAGCTGAGTCTCCATGGACAGTGAGTGGCAGCTGTCTTTGGCCCAGGAATCTGTCTCTTTAAGGGTGATTTAGTTGTTTTAAGGGTAGTGTGATTTTTCCTTTTTCCAAGCTCTAGGACCCTGAACTGTTGACTCTGGACTCCCTGGTGGTGTAGTGGCTAGGATTCGGTGCTTTCACCGCCGCGGCCCGGGTTCGATTCCCGGTCAGGGAACTTGCTTTTGACGCTGCCTGAAACGGGTAAAGACCCAGGAACGCTTCTTTGCCTTTTTTCAAAGGATCACCTCCACAGCCAAATTCCCTGGTCCTATTTGCGCACAGAACGTGGATCAACGCTCTCCTCAAATTAGAGTAACAGGCATTGTAGGCGAACCCGTATTTTCTGTGGATTGGCAGCAAAAGGCAAGCAGCCACATTCATTAGCACAACTTTGGGAGAGAGCACCACGCGTGCAGTAGGTCCAAGCTTCAGCTTTGCTTAAATTCTCCCTGTCCCGTCGTTGGAGTATTTTTGTCTCCGTCTCGCACGATGGGAGGTCATGAGCCATTAAGCTGAGTCTCCATGGACAGTGAGTGGCAGCTGTCTTTGGCCCAAGAATCTTTCTCTTTAAGGGTGATTTAGTTGTTTTAAGGGTAGTGTGATTTTTCCTTTTTGCAATCTCTGGGACCCTGAACTGTTGACTCTCGACTCCCTGGTGGTCTAGTGGCTAGGATTCGGCGCTTTCACCGCCGCGGCCCGGGTTCGATTCCGGGTCAGGGAACTTGCTTTTGACGCTGCCTGAAACGGGTAAAGACCAAGGAACGCTTCTTTGCCTTTTTTCAAAGGATCACCTCCACAGCCAAATTCCCTGGTCCTATTTGTTTTTCTAAACACATATTGGTAGTTTCAGCCTAGGTGGCTTAAATGAGAACTGTGTGCGTCTCGAAAGAACAAGGACTGAAGGACGTCACAGTATGAATGTGAAAAGCCAAATTTGAGCCACAGTATAAAAATAATATTCACTTTTGTGACCTCTTGTGTAACAGGCAATACCTTCCAGATCGTCTAGTGGCTAGGATTCGGCGCTTTCACCGCCGCGGCCCGGGTTCGATTCCCGGTCAGGGAACTTGCTTTTGACGCTGCCTGAAACGGGTAAAGACCCAGGAACGCCTCTTTGCCTTTTTTCAAAGGATCACCTCCACAGCCAAATTCCCTGGTCCTATTTGTCTGGATCCTGATCGTCTAGTGGCTAAGATCCGGCGCTCTCACACGCTGCGGCCCGGGTTTGGCGGCCCGGGTTTGACACCCCTCCTCAGGGAACGCTCTTCTCTTGCTGCCTTTTGCTAATGACGTCGCAGGAGGGTCATTTTAGATTGTGATGTTCACAAAAAAATCTCTTTGTTTTAAAGATCCGCCCTTCCTTTGCTCGCGCACCTGTTTAAGAACGATGTTCTGGTCAGGGAGAGTCGTGGAGAGCCTAAAGTTCCCCATCAGCATAGACATGACATTTTTTACCATTGTTCTACGACTCCAGTGTGTAAAAGTTGTATTCACTTTTGGTGTGTTATGTTGAGTAGGTCTATTGACATGCGTTTCTGTGACTGGAGGGTTGTATATTCTGCTAAACCGACGATGTCGGCCATTAGTTTAAGCAAATTGAGTTATTGTCCAGGTAACTTACGATACGTAGTGTTAAACAAGAAAAGTACACAATCAGGAAACCGAGACGACGGCATCAACTTGTTCTCTGATTCGTTAAATATTCATGTGGATCTGCAAACCGACAGTGCTTTGATGTCAGCAGGATTGGACACGCTCCCGATCGACTCTCCTCCGGCTCTTGCTGAACACCATTCCGGCATATTTCCATAAGCTTCAGCTTTGCTTAAATTCTCCCTGTCCCGTCGTTGGAGTATTTTTGTCTCCGTCTCGCACGATGGGAGGTCATGAGCCACTAAGCTGAGTCTCCATGGACAGTGAGTGGCAGCTGTCTTTGGCCCAGGAATCTGTCTCTTTAAGGGTGATTTAGTTGTTTTAAGGGTAGTGTGATTTTTCCTTTTTCCAAGCTCTGGGACCCTGAACTGTTGACTCTCGACTCCCTGGTGGTCTAGTGGCTAGGATTTGGCGCTTTCACCGCCGCGGCCCGGGTTCGATTCCCGGTCAGGGAATTAGATCACATTGATGCTCTCCAATAACAATCTCCTGCAACTGTTTCCTTGTGCTTTTAGATCTCCATCACATCATTCCACACTTTGACACACTTCAGTTGGGCTGATAAGTACAAATTCTATATGAACTGAAGATGAATAAATACACCTCTCTCAATGTTGAAAGATGTATAGAAGGGGGCCCGCTTTTGTTGCTCCCCATCACATTTTAAAGAACAACGTACAGTTGCCAATGTAGCAGCTGGTATAAAAACGGAGGATCCCAACTTGCATACAGACCCGGCTGATGGATTGACAGTTTTGAGGGGTTTTGCTGTAATTCATTGACTAAACCTCCAAGTCATGGGAAATGATTTAGAAGGCCTACTTGGACAATGCATTGGCTAAGAATTCAGGAGCATTGGGAATGTCTGCATGCGTTATATCCCTGGAGAAACCCAT
Organism: Channa argus; assembly: GCF_033026475.1. Taxonomy (NCBI): domain Eukaryota; kingdom Metazoa; phylum Chordata; class Actinopteri; order Anabantiformes; family Channidae; genus Channa; species Channa argus. The sequence continues at coordinate 18,739,552 of NC_090217.1, read as the reverse complement.
TATCACTGGAACACTGGGAAGAAAGGGCCAAAAGGGAGGGATACGTAGCTGGCAGGATTCCAACATGTGCGGGGAAACCCCAATGGATTTCGAGTCCATCGCCTTGACCACTCGGCCACAACTACTCAAAGACTCAAGCCGGGCTGCTTTCCAATGCGAAATAACGAGGTGTAACGACCAAACTTGTGGGAGCCTGACTACTGGGTTATATTGTTTTCATTCTCGTTGTTTCTTCTCTTGACTCTCCCTGATGGTCTAGTGGCTAGGATTCGGCGCTCTCACCGCCGCGGCCCGGGTTCGATTCTCGGTCAGGGAATTAGATCACATTGATGCTCTCCAATAACAATCTCCTGCAACTGTTTCCTTGTGCTTTTAGATCTCCATCACATCATTCCACACTTTGACACATTTCAGTTGGGCTGATAAGTACAAATTCTATATGAACTGAAGATGAATAAATACACCTCTCTCAATGTTGAAAGATGTATAGAAGGGGGCCCGCTTTTGTTGCTCCCCATCACATTTTAAAGAACAACGTACAGTTGCCAATGTAGCAGCTGGTATAAAAACGGAGGATCCCAACTTGCATACAGACCCGGCTGATGGATTGACAGTTTTGAGGGGTTTTGCTGTAATTCATTGTCTAAACCTCCAAGTCATGGGAAATGATTTAGAAGGCCTACTTGGACAATGCATTGGCTAGGAATTCAGGAGCGTTGGGAATGTCTGCATGCGTTATCTCCCTGGAGAAACCCATTATCACTGGAACACTGGGAAGAAAGGGCCAAAAGGGAGGGATACGTAGCTGGCAGGATTCGAACCTGCGCGGGGAAACCCCAATGGATTTCGAGTCCATCGCCTTGACCACTCGGCCACAACTACTCAAAGACTCAAGCCGGGCTGCTTTCCAATTCGAAATAACGAGGTGTAACGACCAAACTTGTGGGAGCCTGACTACTGGGTTATATTGTTTTCATTCTCGTTCTTTCTCCTCTTGACTCTCCCTGATGGTCTAGTGGCTAGGATTCGGCGCTCTCACCGCCGCGGCCAGGATTCGATTCCCGGTCAGGGAAGTTGCTCATTTTGATGCTCTCCAAAAACAATCTCCTGCAACTGTTTCCTCGTTCTTTTAGATTTCCTTGACATCATTCCTCACTTTGACACGCTTCAGTTGGGCTGATGAGTACAAATTCTATATGTGCTGAACATGAATAAATACACCTCTCTCCATTTTGAAACATGTGTGGAAGGGGGGCCACTTTTGTTGCTCTGTAATTCACTGGCTAAACCTCCAAGTCATGGGAAATGATTTAGACGGCCTACTTGGACAATGCATTGCCTAGGAATCCCACAGAGGGGTCGTGGGCTATGCAAGCAGCTCTGCACCCATATATACCCCCGACACTTTGAAGCTACGTCTTCAAATGTCAGCTCCTTCCAGAGACATTACTGCATTTACCGGCGTCCTCGTGGCTTGGAGTGTTTACATTTCTCCCACATCTGAATCCACAAAGCCATATTGTTATTGTTCATCCCCAAACTCTGCCATTTGACCCCATACTTTCAGACCATGCGCTACGTGAATGCCTGTGTGTAACACCTCCCCTTAGGAAGCAAATCCCACCTTCCACTTGAACAATGGGAAAAAAGGGTCAAAGTTAAGGCTTACGTAGTAACAGGATGTGAACCTGCGCTGGTAATCTCCAGTGCACGTCGAGTCTATGGGGTTGAGCACGGGGACCAAACTGCATCCAACGGGAACATAGGATGCTGTCCCGGAACAGTTGGACGTTGACATATGAAGCCTCTAAGTGGGGATGACGTCAAGCACCGTCAAAGACAGTCCACATGTGAACTCTTGGCCGAAAGAATGCGCCAAGTTTTTTAAATGGCATCAGTCAAAAGAGACTGCGACATAAGGAGCAGGTCAACCGCTCGTTTGGATCACAACAGGAGCCAAAATTGTCATCAATCTATATTTACTTAGCTGTTGCACAGAAAACTCAAATAATACGAGATCAATAGTCACAGGCCTTGCTGCTAAAGTCCATCAGCTTAATTCAGCTCAGGTGCGTTGGAAATGTCTGCACGTGTTATCTCCCTGGAGAAACCCATTATCACTGGAACACTGGGAAGAAAGGGCCAAAAGGGAGGCGCACGTAGCTGACAGGATTCGAACCTGCGCGGGGAAACCCCAATGGATTTCAAGTCCATCGCCTTGACCACTCGGCCACAACTACTCAAAGATTGGAGGTGGGCTGCTTTCCTGGGATGTTTCATTTACAGGAGGCGCAATAATTATTAGGAATTATTACTAAAGTTGCTGTTGCACTGAAAATGGAATTCAAATGAGATAACGGACTTGTTTTATAGAGAGGCCAATGAATTTGACAACAATATTTAACCTTTCAAAAGTGCAATCGTTGTATTATACATTTTGTGAATACCAAAGTTGGACCTGAGACCCCCTATACTGTAGCGGCTAGGAGTCTCGCTCAGGGAATGCTGACCGGCAGCCAGCCTCTGCTGCTTTCAAATGCGAAATAACGAGGTGTAAGGACCAAATTTGTGGGAGCCTGACTACTGGGTTATATAGTTTTCATTCTCGCTCCTTCCCGTCTTGACTCTCCCTGATGGTCTAGTGGCTAGGATTCGGTGCTCTCACCGCCGTGGCCCGGGTTCGATTCCCGGTCAGGGAATTAGATCACTTTGATGCTCTCCAATAACAATTTCCTACAACTGTTTCCTTGTGCTTTTAGATCTCCATGACATCATTCCACACTTTGACACACTTCAGTTGAGCTGATAAGTACAAATTCTATATGAACTGAAGATGAATAAATACACCTCTCTCAATGTTGAAAGATGTATAGAAGGGGGGCCCGCTTTTGTTGCTCCCCATCACATTTTAAAGAACAACGTACAGTTGCCAATGTAGCAGTTGGTATAAAAACGGAGGATCCCAACTTGCATACAGACCCGGCTGATGGATTGACAGTTTTGAGGGGTTTTGCTGTAATTCATTGACTAAACCTCCAAGTCATGGGAAATGATTTAGAAGGCCTACATGGACAATGCATTGGCTAGGAATTCAGGAGCGTTGGGAATGTCTGCATGCGTTATCTCCCTGGAGAAACCCATTATCACTGGAACACTGGGCCAAAAGGGAGGGATACGTAGCTGGCAGGATTCCAACCTGCGCGGGGAAACCCCAATGGATTTCGAGTCCATCGCCTTAACCACTCGGCCACAACTACTCAAAGACTCAAGCCGGGCTGCTTTCCAATGCGAAATAACGAGGTGTAACGACCAAATTTGTGGGAGCCTGACTACTGGGTTATATTGTTTTCATTCTCGTTCTTTCTCCTCTTGACTCTCCCTGATGGTCTAGTGGCTAGGATTCGGCGCTCTCACCGCCGCGGCCCGGGTTCGATTCCCGGTCAGGGAATTTGCTCATTTTGATGCTCTCCAATAACAATCTCCTGCAACTGTTTCCTCGTTCTTTTAGATTTCCTTGACATCATTCCTCACTTTGACACGCTTCAGTTAGGCTGATGAGTACAAATTCTATATGTACTGAACATGAATAAATACACCTCTCTCAATTTTGAAACATGTGTGGAAGGGGGGCCACTTTTGTTGCTCTGTAATTCACTGGCTAAACCTCCAAGTCATGGGAAATGATTTAGACGGCCTACTTGGACAATGCATTGCCTAGGAATCCCACAGAGGGGTCGTGGGCTATGCAAGCAGCTCTGTACCCATATATACCCCCGACACTTTGAAGCTACGTCTTCAAATGTCAGCTCCTTCCAGAGATATTACTGCATTTACCGGCGTCCTCGTGGCTTGGAGTGTTTACATTTCTCCCACATCTGAATCCACAAAGCCATATTGTTATTGTTCATCCCCAAACTCTGCCATTTGACCCCATACTTTCAGACCATGCGCTACGTGAATGCGTGTGTGTAGCACCTCCCCTTAGGAAGCAAATCCCACCTTCCACTTGAACAATGGGAAAAAAGGGTCAAAGTTAAGGCTTACGTAGTAACAGGATGTGAACCTACGCTGGTGAACTCTTGGCCTCTAGAAAGCACGCGCCAAGTTTTTTACATGGCATCAGTCAAAAGAGACTGCGACATAAGGAGCAGGTCAACCGCTCGTTTGGATCACAACAGGAGCCAAAATTGTCATCAATCTATATTTACTTAGCTGTTGCACAGAAAACTCAAATAATACGAGATCAATAGTCACAGGCCTTGCTGCTAAAGTCCATCAGGAACATTATTTGTTTTTGCCGCTTAATTCAGCTCAGGTGCGTTGGAAATGTCTGCACGTGTTATCTCCCTGGAGAAACCCATTATCACTGGAACACTGGGAAGAAAGGGCCAAAAGGGAGGCGTACGTAGCTGACAGGATTCGAACCTGCGCGGGGAAACCCCAATGGATTTCAAGTCCATCGCCTTGACCACTCGGCCACAACTACTCAAAGATTGGAGGTGGGCTGCTTTCCTGGGATGACTGAACTTTGACAGCGTAAATCACACATCGGCCACAATGTCAGGGAGCGTCAAGGAAGCTCCACATTAGAAATCTTGACCTAAACAGAGGGTAGACTTATTTACAGAACATGGGTCGAAACAAAAGGAGCTGTCAACCATTTTTTTTTTCATTTACAGGAGGCGCAATAATTATTAGGAATTATTACTAAAGTTGCTGTTGCACTGAAAATGGAATTCAAATGAGATAACGGACTTGTTTTATAGAGAGGCCAATGAATTTGACAACAATATTTAACCTTTCAAAAGTGCAATCGTTGTATTATACATTTTGTGAATACCAAAGTTGGACCTGAGACCCCCTATACTGTAGCGGCTAGGAGTCTCGCTCAGGGAATGCTGACCGGCAGCAAGCCTCTGCTTCTTTCCAATGCGAAATAACGAGGTGTAACGACCAAATTTGTGGGAGCCTGACTACTGGGTTATATAGTTTTCATTCTCGCTCCTTCCAGTCTTGACTCTCCCTGATGGTCTAGTGGCTAGGATTCGGCGCTCTCACCGCCGCGGCCCGGGTTCGATTCCCGGTCAGGGAATTAGATCACATTGATGCTCTCCAATAACAATCTCCTGCAACTGTTTCCTTGTGCTTTTAGATCTCCATCACATCATTCCACACTTTGACACACTTCAGTTGGGCTGATAAGTACAAATTCTATATGAACTGAAGATGAATAAATACACCTCTCTCAATGTTGAAAGATGTATAGAAGGGGGCCCGCTTTTGTTGCTCCCCATCACATTTTAAAGAACAACGTACAGTTGCCAATGTAGCAGCTGGTATAAAAACGGAGGATCCCAACTTGCATACAGACCCGGCTGATGGATTGACAGTTTTGAGGGGTTTTGCTGTAATTCATTGACTAAACCTCCAAGTCATGGGTAATGATTTAGAAGGCCTACTTGGACAATGCATTGGCTAGGAATTCAGGAGCGTTGGGAATGTCTGCATGCGTTATCTCCCTGAAGAAACCCATTATCACTGGAACACTGGGAAGAAAGGGCCAAAAGGGAGGGATACGTAGCTGGCAGGATTCCAACCTGCGCGGGGAAACCCCAATGGATTTCGAGTCCATCGCCTTGACCACTCGGCCACAACTACTCAAAGACTCAAGCCGGGCTGCTTTCCAATGCGAACTAACGAGGTGTAACGACCAAACTTGTCGGAGCCTGACTACTGGGTTATATTGTTTTCATTCTCGTTCTTTCTCCTCTTGACTCTCCCTGATGGTCTAGTGGCTAGGATTCGGCGCTCTCACCGCCGCGGCCAGGATTCGATTCCCGGTCAGGGAAGTTGCTCATTTTGATGCTCTCCAATAACAATCTCCTGCAACTGTTTCCTCGTTCTTTTAGATTTCCTTGACATCATTCCTCACTTTGACACGCTTCAGTTGGGCTGATGAGTACAAATTCTATATGTGCTGAACATGAATAAATACACCTCTCTCCATTTTGAAACATGTGTGGAAGGGGGGCCACTTTTGTTGCTCTGTAATTCACTGGCTAAACCTCCAAGTCATGGGAAATGATTTAGACGGCCTACTTGGACAATGCATTGCCTAGGAATCCCACAGAGGGGTCGTGGGCTATGCAAGCAGCTCTGCACCCATATATACCCCCGACACTTTGAAGCTACGTCTTCAAATGTCAGCTCCTTCCAGAGACATTACTGCATTTACCGGCGTCCTCGTGGCTTGGAGTGTTTACATTTCTCCCACATCTGAATCCACAAAGCCATATTGTTATTGTTCATCCCCAAACTCTGCCATTTGACCCCATACTTTCAGACCATGCGCTACGTGAATGCCTGTGTGTAACACCTCCCCTTAGGAAGCAAATCCCACCTTCCACTTGAACAATGGGAAAAAAGGGTCAAAGTTAAGGCTTACGTAGTAACAGGATGTGAACCTGCGCTGGTGAACTCTTGGCCTCTAGAAAGCACGCGCCAATTTTTTACATGGCATCAGTCAAAAGAGACTGCGACATAAGGAGCAGGTCAACCGCTCGTTTGGATCACAACAGGAGACAAAATTGTCATCAATCTATATTTACTTAGCTGTTGCACAGAAAACTCAAATAATACGAGATCAATAGTCACAGGCCTTGCTGCTAAAGTCCATCAGGAACATTATTTGTTTTTGCCGCTTAATTCAGCTCAGGTGCGTTGGAAATGTCTGCACGTGTTATCTCCCTGGAGAAACCCATTATCACTGGAACACTGGGAAGAAAGGGCCAAAAGGGAGGCGTACGTAGCTGACAGGATTTGAACCTGCGCGGGGAAACCCCAATGGATTTCAAGTCCATCGCCTTGACCACTCGGCCACAACTACTCAAAGATTAGAGGTGGGCTGCTTTCGTGGGATGACTGAACTTTGACAGCGTAAATCACACATCGGCCACAATGTCAGGGAGCGTCAAGGAAGCTCCACATTAGAAATCTTGACCTAAACAGAGGGTAGACTTATTTACAGAACATGGGTCGAAACAAAAGGAGCTGTCAACCATTTTTTTTCATTTACAGGAGGCGCAATAATTATTAGGAATTATTACTAAAGTTGCTGTTGCACTGAAAATGGAATTCAAATGAGATAACGGACTTGTTTTATAGAGAGGCCAGTGAATTTGACAACAATATTTAACCTTTCAAAAGTGCAATCGTTGTATTATACATTTTGTGAATATCAAAGTTGGACCTGAGACCCCCTATACTGTAGCGGCTAGGAGTCTCGCTCAGGGAATGCTGACCGGCAGCAAGCCTCTGCTGCTTTCCAATGCGAAATAACGAGGTGTAAGGACCAAATTTGTGGGAGCCTGACTACTGGGTTATATAGTTTTCATTCTCGCTCCTTCCCGTCTTGACTCTCCCTGATGGTCTAGTGGCTAGGATTCGGCGCTCTCATGGCATCAGTCAAAAGAGACTGTGACATAAGGAGCAGGTCAACCGCTCGTTTGGATCACAACAGGAGCCAAAATTGTCATCAATCTATATTTACTTAGCTGTTGCACAGAAAACTCAAATAATACGAGATCAATAGTCACAGGCCTTGCTGCTAAAGTCCATCAGGAACATTATTTGTTTTTGCCGCTTAATTCAGCTCAGGTGCGTTGGAAATATCTGCACGTGTTATCTCCCTGGAGAAACCCATTATCACTGGAACACTGGGAAGAAAGGGCCAAAAGGGAGGCATACGTAGCTGACAGGATTCGAACCTGCGCGGGGAAACCCCAATGGATTTCAAGTCCATCGCCTTGACCACTCGGCCACAACTACTCAAAGATTTGAGATGGGTTGCTTTCCTGGGATGACTGAACTTTGACAGCGCAAATCACACATCGGCCACAATGTCAGGGAGCGTCAAGGAAGCTCCACATTAGAAATCTTGACCTAAACAGAGGGTAGACTTATTTACAGAACATGGGTCGAAACAAAAGGAGCTGTCAACCATTTTTTTTTTCATTTACAGGAGGCGCAATAATTATTAGGAATTATTACTAAAGTTGCTGTTGCACTGAAAATGAAATTCAAATGAGATAACGGACTTGTTTTATAGAGAGGCCAATGAATTTGACAACAATATTTAACCTTTCAAAAGTGCAATCGTTGTATTATACATTTTGTGAATACCAAAGTTGGACCTGAGACCCCCTATACTGTAGCGGCTAGGAGTCTCGCTCAGGGAATGCTGACCGGCAGCAAGCCTCTGATTCTTTCCAATGCGAAATAACGAGGTGTAACGACCAAATTTGTGGGAGCCTGACTACTGGGTTATATAGTTTTCATTCTCGCTCCTTCCAGTCTTGACTCTCCCTGATGGTCTAGTGGCTAGGATTCGGCGCTCTCACCGCCGCGGCCCGGGTTCGATTCCCGGTCAGGGAATTAGATCACATTGATGCTCTCCAATAACAATCTCCTGCAACTGTTTCCTTGTGCTTTTAGATCTCCATCACATCATTCCACACTTTGACACACTTCAGTTGGGCTGATAAGTACAAATTCTATATGAACTGAAGATGAATAAATACACCTCTCTCAATGTTGAAAGATGTATAGAAGGGGGCCCGCTTTTGTTGCTCCCCATCACATTTTAAAGAACAACGTACAGTTGCCAATGTAGCAGCTGGTATAAAAACGGAGGATCCCAACTTGCATACAGACCCGGCTGATGGATTGACAGTTTTGAGGGGTTTTGCTGTAATTCATTGACTAAACCTCCAAGTCATGGGTAATGATTTAGAAGGCCTACTTGGACAATGCATTGGCTAGGAATTCAGGAGCGTTGGGAATGTCTGCATGCGTTATCTCCCTGAAGAAACCCATTATCACTGGAACACTGGGAAGAAAGGGCCAAAAGGGAGGGATACGTAGCTGGCAGGATTCCAACCTGCGCGGGGAAACCCCAATGGATTTCGAGTCCATCGCCTTGACCACTCGGCCACAACTACTCAAAGACTCAAGCCGGGCTGCTTTCCAATGCGAACTAACGAGGTGTAACGACCAAACTTGTCGGAGCCTGACTACTGGGTTATATTGTTTTCATTCTCGTTCTTTCTCCTCTTGACTCTCCCTGATGGTCTAGTGGCTAGGATTCGGCGCTCTCACCGCCGCGGCCAGGATTCGATTCCCGGTCAGGGAAGTTGCTCATTTTGATGCTCTCCAATAACAATCTCCTGCAACTGTTTCCTCGTTCTTTTAGATTTCCTTGACATCATTCCTCACTTTGACACGCTTCAGTTGGGCTGATGAGTACAAATTCTATATGTGCTGAACATGAATAAATACACCTCTCTCCATTTTGAAACATGTGTGGAAGGGGGGCCACTTTTGTTGCTCTGTAATTCACTGGCTAAACCTCCAAGTCATGGGAAATGATTTAGACGGCCTACTTGGACAATGCATTGCCTAGGAATCCCACAGAGGGGTCGTGGGCTATGCAAGCAGCTCTGCACCCATATATACCCCCGACACTTTGAAGCTACGTCTTCAAATGTCAGCTCCTTCAAGAGACATTACTGCATTTACCGGCGTCCTCGTGGCTTGGAGTGTTTACATTTCTCCCACATCTGAATCCACAAAGCCATATTGTTATTGTTCATCCCCAAACTCTGCCATTTGACCCCATACTTTCAGACCATGCGCTACGTGAATGCCTGTGTGTAACACCTCCCCTTAGGAAGCAAATCCCACCTTCCACTTGAACAATGGGAAAAAAGGGTCAAAGTTAAGGCTTACGTAGTAACAGGATGTGAACCTGCGCTGGTGAACTCTTGGCCTCTAGAAAGCACGCGCCAATTTTTTACATGGCATCAGTCAAAAGAGACTGCGACATAAGGAGCAGGTCAACCGCTCGTTTGGATCACAACAGGAGCCAAAATTGTCATCAATCTATATTTACTTAGCTGTTGCACAGAAAACTCAAATAATACGAGATCAATAGTCACAGGCCTTGCTGCTAAAGTCCATAAGGAACATTATTTGTTTTTGCCGCTTAATTCAGCTCAGGTGCGTTGGAAATGTCTGCACGTGTTATCTCCCTGGAGAAACCCATTATCACTGGAACACTGGGAAGAAAGGGCCAAAAGGAAGGCGTACGTAGCTGACAGGATTCGAACCTGCGCGGGGAAACCCCAATGGATTTCAAGTCCATCGCCTTGACCACTCGGCCACAACTACTCAAAGATTGGAGGTGGGCTTCTTTCCTGGGATGACTGAACTTTGACAGCGTAAATCACACATCGGCCACAATGTCAGGGATCGTCAAGGAAGCTCCACATTAGAAATCTTGACCTAAACAGAGGGTAGACTTATTTACAGAACATGGGTCGAAACAAAAGGAGCTGTCAACCATTTTTTTTTTCATTTACAGGAAGCGCAATAATTATTAGGAATTATTACTAAAGTTGCTGTTGCACTGAAAATGGAATTCAAATGAGATAACGGACTTGTTTTATAGAGAGGCCAATGAATTTGACAACAATATTTAACCTTTCAAAAGTGCAATCGTTGTATTATACATCTTGGGAATACCAAAGTTGGACCTGAGACCCCCTATACTGTAGCGGCTAGGAGTCTCGCTCAGGGAATGCTGACCGGCAGCAAGCCTCTGCTGCTTTCCAATGCGAAATAACGAGGTGTAACGACCAAATTTGTGGGAGCCTGACTACTGGGTTATATAGTTTTCATTCTCGCTCCTTCCCGTCTTGACTCTCCCTGATGGTCTAGTGGCTAGGATTCGGCGCTCTCACCGCCGCGGCCCGGGTTCGATTCCCGGTCAGGGAATTAGATCACATTGATGCTCTCCAATAACAATCTCCTGCAACTGTTTCCTTGTGCTTTTAGATCTCCATCACATCATTCCACACTTTGACACACTTCAGTTTGGCTGATAAGTACAAATTCTATATGAACTGAAGATGAATAAATACACCTCTCTCAATGTTGAAAGATGTATAGAAGGGGGCCCGCTTTTGTTGCTCCCCATCACATTTTAAAGAACAACGTACAGTTGCCAATGTAGCAGCTGGTATAAAAACGGAGGATCCCAACTTGCATACAGACCCGGCTGATGGATTGACAGTTTTGAGGGGTTTTGCTGTAATTCATTGACTAAACCTCCAAGTCATGGGAAATGATTTAGAAGGCCTACTTGGACAATGCATTGGCTAGGAATTCAGGAGCGTTGGGAATGTCTGCATGCGTTATATCCCTGGAGAAAGCCATTATCACTGGAACACTGGGAAGAAAGGGCCAAAAGGGAGGGATACGTAGCTGGCAGGATTCCAACATGCGCGGGGAAACCCCAATGGATTTCGAGTCCATCGCCTTGACCACTCGGCCACAACTACTCAAAGACTCAAGCCGGGCTGCTTTCCAATGCGAAATAACGAGGTGTAACGACCAAACTTGTTGGAGCCTGACTACTGGGTTATATTGTTTTCATTCTCGTTGTTTCTTCTCTTGACTCTCCCTGATGGTCTAGTGGCTAGGATTCGGCGCTCTCACCGCCGCGGCCCAGGTCGATTCCCGGTCAGGGAATTTGCTGATTTTGATGCCCTCCAATAACAATCTCCTGCAACTGTTTCCTCGTTCTTTTAGATTTCCTTGACATCATTCCTCACTTTGACACGCTTCAGTTGGGCTGATGAGTACAAATTCTATATGTACTGAACATGAATAAATTCACCTCTCTCAATTTTGAAACATGTGTGGAAGGGGGGCCACTTTTGTTGCTCTGTAATTCACTGGCTAAACCTCCAAGTCATGGGAAATGATTTAGACGGCCTACTTGGACAATGCATTGCCTAGGAATCCCACAGAGGGGTCGTGGGCTATGCAAGCAGCTCTGCACCCATATATACCCCCGACACTTTGAAGCTACGTCTTCAAATGTCAGCTCCTTCCAGAGACATTACTGCATTTACCGGCGTCCTCGTGGCTTGGAGTGTTTACATTTCTCCCACATCTGAATCCACAAAGCCATATTGTTATTGTTCATCCCCAAACTCTGCCATTTGACCCCATACTTTCAGACCATGCGCTACGTGAATGCCTGTGTGTAACACCTCCCCTTAGGAAGCAAATCCCACCTTCCACTTGAACAATGGGAAAAAAGGGTCAAAGTTAAGGCTTACGTAGTAACAGGATGTGAACCTGCGCTGCTAATCTCCAGTGCACGTCGAGTCTATGGGGTTGAGCACGGGGACGAAACTGAATCCAACGGGAACATAGGATGCTGTCCTGGAACAGTTGGACTTTGACATATGAAGCCTCTAAGCGGGGATGACGTCAAGAACCGTCAGGGACAGTACACATGTGAACTCTTGGCCGAAAGAATGCGCCAAGTTTTTTACATGGCATCAGTCAAAAGAGACTGCGACATAAGGAGCAGGTCAACCGCTCGATTGGATCACAACAGGAGCCAAAATTGTCATCAATCTATATTTACTTAGCTGTTGCACAGAAAACTCAAATAATACGAGATCAATAGTCACAGGCCTTGCTGCTAAAGTCCATCAGGAACATTATTTGTTTTTGCCGCTTAATTCAGCTCAGGTGCGTTGGAAATGTTTGCACGTGTTATCTCTCTGGAGAAACCCATTATCACTGGAACACTGAGAAGAAAGGGAGGCATACGTAGCTGACAGGATTCGAACCTGCGCAGGGAAACCCCAATGGATTTCGAGTCCATCGCCTTGACCACTCGGCCACAACTACTCAAAGACTCAAGCCGGGCTGCTTTCCAATGCGAAATAACGAGGTGTAACGACCAAACTTGTGGGAGCCTGACTACTGGGTTATATTGTTTTCATTCTTGTTCTTTCTTTTCTTGACTCTCCCTGATGGTCTAGTGGCTAGGATTCGGCGCTCTCACCGCCGCGGCCCGGGTTCGATTCCCGGTCAGGGAATTTGCTCATTTTGATGCTCTCCAATAACAATCTGCTGCAACTGTTTCCTCGTTCTTTTAGATTTCCTTGACATCATTCCTCACTTTGACACGCTTCAGTTGGGCTGATGAGTACAAATTCTATATGTGCTGAACATGAATAAATACACCTCTCTCCATTTTGAAACATGTGTGGAAGGGGGGCCACTTTTGTTGCTCTGTAATTCACTGGCTAAACCTCCAAGTCATGGGAAATGATTTAGACGGCCTACTTGGACAATGCATTGCCTAGGAATCCCACAGAGGGGTCGTGGGCTATGCAAGCAGCTCTGCACCCATATATACCCCCGACACTTTGAAGGTACATCTTCAAATGTCAGCTCCTTCCAGAGACATTACTGCATTTACCGGCGTCCTCGTGGCTTGGAGTGTTTACATTTCTCCCACATCTGAATCCACAAAGCCATATTGTTATTGTTCATCCCCAAACTCTGCCATTTGACCCCATACTTTCAGACCATGCGCTACGTGAATGCCTGTGTGTAACACCTCCCCTTAGGAAGCAACTCCCACCTTCCACTTGAACAATGGGAAAAAAGGGTCAAAGTTAAGGTTTACGTAGTAACAGAATGTGAACCTGCGCTGGTAAACTCTTGGCCTCTAGAAAGCACGCGCCAATTTTTTACATGGCATCAGTCAAAAGAGACTGCGACATAAGGAGCAGGTCAACCGCTCGTTTGGATCACAACAGGAGCCAAAATTGTCATCAATCTATATTTACTTAGCTGTTGCACAGAAAACTCAAATAATACGAGATCAATAGTCACAAGCCTTGCTGCTACAGTCCATCAGGAACATTATTTGTTTTTGCCGCTTAATTCAGCTCAGGTGCGTTGGAAATGTCTGCACGTGTTATCTCCCTGGAGAAACCCATTATCACTGGAACACTGGGAAGAAAGGGCCAAAAGGGAGGCGTACGTTGCTGACAGGATTCGAACCTGCGCTGGGAAACCCCAATGGATTTCAAGTCCATCGCCTTGACCACTCGGCCACAACTACTCAAAGATTGGAGGTGGGCTGCTTTCCTGGGATGACTGAACTTTGACAGCGTAAATCACACATCGGCCACAATGTCAGGGAGCATCAAGGAAGCTCCACAAAATTGTCATCAATCTATATTTACTTAGTTGTTGCACAGAAAACTCAAATAATACGAGATCAATAGTCACAGGCCTTGCTGCTAAAGTCCATCAGGAACATTATTTGTTTTTGCCGCTTAATTCAGCTCAGGTGCGTTGGAAATGTCTGCACGTGTTATCTCCCTGGAGAAACCCATTATCACTGGAACACTGGGAAGAAAGGGCCAAAAGGGAGGCATACGTAGCTGACAGGATTCTAACCTGCGCGGGGAAACCCCAATGGATTTCAAGTCCATCGCCTTGACCACTCGCCCACAACTACTCAAAGATTGGAGGTGGGCTGCTTTCCTGGGATGACTGAACTTTGACAGCGCAAATCACACATCGGCCACAATGTCAGGGAGCGTCAAAGAAGCTCCACATTAGAAATCTTGACCTAAACAGAGGGTAGACTTATTTACAGAACATGGGTCGAACAAAAGGAGCTGTCAACCATTTTTTTTTCATTTACAGGAGGCGCAATAATTATTAGGAATTATTACTAAAGTTGCTGTTGCAGTGAAAATGGAATTCAAATGAGATAACGGACTTGTTTTATAGAGAGGCCAATGAATTTGACAACAATATTTAACCTTTCAAAAGTGCAATCGTTGTATTATACATTTTGTGAATACCAAAGTTGGACCTGAGACCCCCTATGCTGTAGCGGCTAGGTGTCTCGCTCAGGGAATGCTGACCGGCAGCAAGCCTCTGCTGCTTTCAAATGCGAAATAACGAGGTGTAACGACCAAATTTGTGGGAGCCTGACTACTGGGTTATATAGTTTTCATTCTCGTTCTTTCTCCTCTTGACTCTCCTTGATGGTCTAGTGGCTAGGATTCGGCGCTCTCACCGCCGCGGCCAGGATTCGATTCCCGGTCAGGGAAGTTGCTCATTTTGATGCTCTCCAATAACAATCTCCTGCAACTGTTTCCTTGTTCTTTTAGATTTCCTTGACATCATTCCTCACTTTGACACGCTTCACTTGGGCTGATGAGTACAAATTCTATATGTGCTGAACATGAATAAATACACCTCTCTCCATTTTGAAACATGTGTGGAAGGGGGGCCACTTTTGTTGCTCTGTAATTCACTGGCTAAACCTCCAAGTCATGGGAAATGATTTAGACGGCCTACTTGGACAATGCATTGCCTAGGAATCTTACAGAGGGGTCGTGGGCTATGCAAGCAGCTCTGCACCCATATATACCCCAGACACTTTGAAGCTACGTCTTCAAATGTCAGCTCCTTCAAGAGACATTACTGCATTTACCGGCGTCCTCGTGGCTTGGAGTGTTTACATTTCTCCCACATCTGAATCCACAAAGCCATATTGTTATTGTTCATCCCCAAACTCTGCCATTTGACCCCATACTTTCAGACCATGCGCTACGTGAATGCCTGTGTGTAACACCTCCCCTTAGGAAGCAAATCCCACCTTCCACTTGAACAATGGGAAAAAAGGGTCAAAGTTAAGGCTTACGTAGTAACAGGATGTGAACCTGCGCTGGTAATCTCCAGTGCACGTCGAGTCTATGGGGTTGAGCACGGGGACCAAACTGCATCCAACGGGAACATAGGATGCTGTCCCGGAACAGTTGGACGTTGACATATGAAGCCTCTAAGCGGGGATGACGTCAAGCACCGTCAAAGACAGTCCACATGTGAACTCTTGGCCGAAAGAATGCGCCAAGTTTTTTACATGGCATCAGTCAAAAGAGACTGCGACATAAGGAGCAGGTCAACCGCTCGTTTGGATCACAACAGGAGCCAAAATTGTCATCAATCTATATTTACTTAGCTGTTGCACAGAAAACTCAAATAATACGAGATCAATAGTCACAGGCCTTGCTGCTAAAGTCCATCTGGAACATTATTTGTTTTTGCCGCTTAATTCAGCTCAGGTGCGTTGGAAATGTCTGCACGTGTTATCTCCCTGGAGAAACCCATTATCACTGGAACACTGGGAAGAAAGGGCCAAAAGGGAGGCGTACGTAGCTGACAGGATTCGAACCTGCGCGGGGAAACCCCAATGGATTTCAAGTCTATCGCCTTGACCACTCGGCCACAACTACTCAAAGATTTGAGGTGGGTTGCTTTCCTGGGATGACTGAACTTTGACAGCGCAAATCACACATCGGCCACAATGTCAGGGAGCGTCAAGGAAGCTCCACATTAGAAATCTTGACCTAAACAGAGGGTAGACTTATTTACAGAACATGGGTCGAAACAAAAGGAGCTGTCAACCATTTTTTTTTCATTTACAGGAGGCGCAATAATTATTAGGAATTATTACTAAAGTTGCTGTTGCACTGAAAATGGAATTCAAATGAGATAACGGACTAGTTTTATAGAGATGCCAATGAATATGACAACAATATTTAACCTTTCAAAAGTGCAATCGTTGTATTATACATTTTGTGAATACCAAAGTTGGACCTGAGACCCCCTATACTGTAGCGGCTAGGAGTCTCGCTCAGGGAATGCTGACCGGCAGCAAGCCTCTGCTGCTTTCCAATGCGAAATAACGAGGTGTAACGACCAAATTTGTGGGAGCCTGACTACTGGGTTATATAGTTTTCATTCTCGCTCCTTCCCGTCTATACTCTCCCTGATGGTCTAGTGGCTAGGATTCGGCGCTCTCACCGCCGCGGCCCGGGTTCGATTCCCGGTCAGGGAATTAGATCACATTGATGCTCTCCAATAACAATCTCCTGCAAGTGTTTCCTTGTGCTTTTAGATCTCCATCACATCATTCCACACTTTGACACATTTCAGTTGGGCTGATAAGTACAAATTCTATATGAACTGAAGATGAATAAATACACCTCTCTCAATGTTGAAAGATGTATAGAAGGGGGCCCGCTTTTGTTGCTCCCCATCACATTTTAAAGAACAACGTACAGTTGCCAATGTAGCAGCTGGTATAAAAACGGAGGATCCCAACTTGCATACAGACCCGGCTGATGGATTGACAGTTTTGAGGGGTTTTGCTGTAATTCATAGACTAAACCTCCAAGTCATGGGAAATGATTTAGAAGGCCTACTTGGACAATGCATTGGCTAGGAATTCAGGAGCGTTGGGAATGTCTGCATGCGTTATCTCCCTGGAGAAACCCATTATCACTGGAACACTGGGAAGAAAGGGCCAAAAGGGAGGGATACGTAGCTGGCAGGATTCCAACCTGCGCGGGGAAACCCCAATGGATTTCGAGTCCATCGCCTTGACCACTCGGCCACAACTACTCAAAGACTCAAGCCGGGCTGCTTTCCAATGCGAACTAACGAGGTGTAACGAACAAACTTGTGGGAGCCTGACTACTGGGTTATATTGTTTTCATTCTCGTTCTTTCTCCTCTTGACTGTCCCTGATGGTCTAGTGGCTAGGATTCGGTGCTCTCACCGCCGCGGCCAGGATTCGATTCCCGGTCAGGGAAGTTGCTCATTTTGATGCTCTCCAATAACAATCTCCTGCAACTGTTTCCTAGTTCTTTTAGATTTCCTTGACATCATTCCTCACTTTGACACGCTTCAGTTGGGCTGATGAGTACAAATTCTATATGTGCTGAACATGAATAAATACACCTCTCTCCATTTTGAAACATGTGTGGAAGGGGGGCCACTTTTGTTGCTCTGTAATTCACTGGCTAAACCTCCAAGTCATGGGAAATGATTTAGACGGCCTACTTGGACAATGCATTACCTAGGAATCCCACAGAGGGGTCGTGGGCTATGCAAGCAGCTCTGCACCCATATATACCCCCGACACTTTGAAGCTACGTCTTCAAATGTCAGCTCCTTCCAGAGATATTACTGCATTTACCGGCGTCCTCGTGGCTTGGAGTGTTTACATTTCTCCCACATCTGAATCCACAAAGCCATATTGTTATTGTTCATCCCCAAACTCTGCCATTTGACCACATACTTTCAGACCATGCGCTACGTGAATGCGTGTGTGTAGCACCTCCCCTTAGGAAGCAAATCCCACCTTCCACTTGAACAATGGGAAAAAAGGGTCAAAGTTAAGGCTTACGTAGTAACAGGATGTGAACCTGCGCTGGTAATCTCCAGTGCACGTCGAGTCTATGGGGTTGAGCACGGGGACGAAACTGCTTCCAACGGGAACATAGGATGCTGTCCCGGAACTGTTGGACTTTGACATATGAAGCCTCTAAGCGGGGATGACGTCAAGCACCGTCAAAGACAGTCCACATGTGAACTCTTGGCCGAAAGAATGCGCCAAGTTTTTTACATGGCATCAGTCAAAAGAGACTGCGACATAAGGAGCAGGTCAACCGCTCGTTTGGATCACAACAGGAGCCAAAATTGTCATCAATCTATATTTACTTAGCTGTTGCATAGAATACTCAAATAATACGAGATCAATAGTCACAGGCCTTGCTGCTAAAGTCCATCAGGAACATTATTTGTTTTTGCCGCTTAATTCAGCTCAGGTGCGTTGGAAATGTCTGCACGTGTTATCTCCCTGGAGAAACCCATTATCACTGGAACACTGGGAAGAAAGGGCCAAAAGGGAGGCGTACGTAGCTGACAGGATTCGAACCTGCGCGGGGAAACCCCAATGGATTTCAAGTCCATCGCCTTGACCACTCGGCCACAACTACTCAAAGATTGGAGGTGGGCTGCTTTCCTGGCATGACTGAACTTTGACAGCGTAAATCACAAATCGGCCACAATGTCAGGGAGCGTCAAGGAAGCTCCACATTAGAAATCTTGACCTAAACAGAGGGTAGACTTATTTACAGAACATGGGTCGAAACAAAAGGAGCTGTCAACCATTTTTTTTTCATTTACAGGAGGCGCAATAATTATTAGGAATTATTACTAAAGTTGCTGTTGCACTGAAAATGGAATTCAAATGAGATAACGGACTTGTTTTATAGAGAGGCCAATGAATTTGACAACAATATTTAACCTTTCAAAAGTGCAATCGTTGTATTATACATTTTGTGAATACCAAAGTTGGACCTGAGACCCCTATACTGTAGCGGCTAGGAGTCTCGCTCAGGGAATGCTGACCGGCAGCAAGCCTCTGCTGCTTTCAAATGCGAAATAACGAGGTGTAACGACCAAATTTGTGGGAGCCTGACTACTGGGTTATATAGTTTTCATTCTCGCTCCTTCCCGTCTTGACTCTCCCTGATGGTCTAGTGGCTAGGATTCGGCGCTCTCACCGCCGAGGCCCGGGTTCGATTCCCGGTCAGGGAATTAGATCACATTGATGCTCTCCAATAACAATCTCCTGCAACTGTTTCCTTGTGCTTTTAGATCTCCATCACATCATTCCACACTTTGACACATTTCAGTTGGGCTGATAAGTACAAATTCTATATGAACTGAAGATGAATAAATACACCTCTCTCAATGTTGAAAGATGTATAGAAGGGGGCCCGCTTTTGTTGCTCCCCATCACATTTAAAGAACAACGTACAGTTGCCAATGTAGCAGCTGGTATAAAAACGGAGGATCCCAACTTGCATACAGACCCGGCTGATGGATTGACAGTTTTGAGGGGTTTTGCTGTAATTCATTGACTAAACCTCCAAGTCATGGGAAATGATTTAGAAGGCCTACTTGGACAATGCATTGGCTAGGAATTCAGGAGCGTTGGGAATGTCTGCATGCGTTATCTCCCTGGAGAAACCCATTATCACTGGAACACTGGGAAGAAAGGGCCAAAAGGGAGTGATACGTAGCTGGCAGGATTCCAACCTGCGCGGGGAAACCCCAATGGATTTCGAGTCCATCGCCTTGACCACTCGGCCACAACTACTCAAAGACTCAAGCCGGGCTGCTTTCCAATGCGAACTAACGAGGTATAACGACCAAACTTGTGGGAGCCTGACTACTGGGTTATATTGTTTTCATTCTCGTTCTTTCTCCTCTTGACTCTCCCTGATGGTCTAGTGGCTAGGATTCGGCGCTCTCACCGCCGCGGCCAGGATTCGATTCCCGGTCAGGGAAGTTGCTCAATTTGATGCTCTCCAATAACAATCTCCTGCAACTGTTTCCTCGTTCTTTTAAATTTCCTTGACATCATTCCTCACTTTGACACGCTTCAGTTGGGCTGATGAGTACAAATTCTATATGTGCTGAACATGAATAAATACACCTCTCTCCATTTTGAAACATGTGTGGAAGGGGGGCCACTTTTGTTGCTCTGTAATTCACTGGCTAAACCTCCAAGTCATGGGAAATGATTTAGACGGCCTACTTGGACAATGCATTGCCTAGGAATCCCACAGAGGGGTCGAGGGCTATGCAAGCAGCTCTGCACCCATATATACCCCCGACACTTTGAAGCTACGTCTTCAAACGTCAGCTCCTTCCAGAGACATTACTGCATTTACCGGCGTCCTCGTGGCTTGGAGTGTTTACATTTCTCCCACATCTGAATCCACAAAGCCATATTGTTATTGTTCATCCCCAAACTCTGCCATTTGACCCCATACTTTCAGACCATGCGCTACGTGAATGCCTGTGTGTAACACCTCCCCTTAGGAAGCAAATCCCACCTTCCACTTGAACAATGGGAAAAAAGGGTCAAAGTTAAGGCTTACGTAGTAACAGGATGTGAACCTGCGCTGGTAATCTCCAGTGCACGTCGAGTCCATGGGGTTGAGCACGGGGACCAAACTGCATCCAACGGGAACATAGGATGCTGTCCCGGAACAGTTGGACTTTGACATATGAAGCCTCTAAGCGGGGATGACGTCAAGCACCGTCAAAGACAGTCCACATGAGAACTCTTGGCCGAAAGAATGCGGCAAGTTTTTTACATGGCATCAGTCAAAAGAGACTGCGACATAAGGAGCAGGTCAACCGCTCGTTTGGATCACAACAGGAGCCAAAATTGTCATCAATCTATATTTACTTAGCTGTTGCACAGAAAACTCAAATAATACGAGATCAATAGTCACAGGCCTTGCTGCTAAAGTCCATCAGGAACATTATTTGTTTTTGCCGCTTAATTCAGCTCAGGTGCGTTTGAAATGTCTTCACGTGTTATCTCCCTGGAGAAACCCATTATCACTGGAACACTGGGAAGAAAGGGCCAAAAGGGAGGCGCACGTAGCTGACAGGATTCGAACCTGCGCGGGGAAACCCCAATGGATTTCAAGTCCATCGCCTTGACCACTCGGCCACAACTACTCAAAGATTGGAGGTGGGCTGCTTTCCTGGCATGACTGAACTTTGACAGCGTAAATCACAAATCGGCCACAATGTCAGGGAGCGTCAAGGAAGCTCCACATTAGAAATCTTGACCTAAACAGAGGGTAGACTTATTTACAGAACATGGGTCGAAACAAAAGGAGCTGTCAACCATTTTTTTTTCATTTACAGGAGGCGCAATAATTATTAGGAATTATTACTAAAGTTGCTGTTGCACTGAAAATGGAATTCAAATGAGATAACGGACTTGTTTTATAGAGAGGCCAATGAATTTGACAACAATATTTAACCTTTCAAAAGTGCAATCGTTGTATTATACATTTTGTGAATACCAAAGTTGGACCTGAGACCCCTATACTGTAGCGGCTAGGAGTCTCGCTCAGGGAATGCTGACCGGCAGCAAGCCTCTGCTGCTTTCAAATGCGAAATAACGAGGTGTAACGACCAAATTTGTGGGAGCCTGACTACTGGGTTATATAGTTTTCATTCTCGCTCCTTCCCGTCTTGACTCTCCCTGATGGTCTAGTGGCTAGGATTCGGCGCTCTCACCGCCGAGGCCCGGGTTCGATTCCTGGTCAGGGAATTAGATCACATTGATGCTCTCCAATAACAATCTCCTGCAACTGTTTCCTTGTGCTTTTAGATCTCCATCACATCATTCCACACTTTGACACATTTCAGTTGGGCTGATAAGTACAAATTCTATATGAACTGAAGATGAATAAATACACCTCTCTCAATGTTGAAAGATGTATAGAAGGGGGCCCGCTTTTGTTGCTCCCCATCACATTTAAAGAACAACGTACAGTTGCCAATGTAGCAGCTGGTATAAAAACGGAGGATCCCAACTTGCATACAGACCCGGCTGATGGATTGACAGTTTTGAGGGGTTTTGCTGTAATTCATTGACTAAACCTCCAAGTCATGGGAAATGATTTAGAAGGCCTACTTGGACAATGCATTGGCTAGGAATTCAGGAGCGTTGGGAATGTCTGCATGCGTTATCTCCCTGGAGAAACCCATTATCACTGGAACACTGGGAAGAAAGGGCCAAAAGGGAGTGATACGTAGCTGGCAGGATTCCAACCTGCGCGGGGAAACCCCAATGGATTTCGAGTCCATCGCCTTGACCACTCGGCCACAACTACTCAAAGACTCAAGCCGGGCTGCTTTCCAATGCGAACTAACGAGGTATAACGACCAAACTTGTGGGAGCCTGACTACTGGGTTATATTGTTTTCATTCTCGTTCTTTCTCCTCTTGACTCTCCCTGATGGTCTAGTGGCTAGGATTCGGCGCTCTCACCGCCGCGGCCAGGATTCGATTCCCGGTCAGGGAAGTTGCTCAATTTGATGCTCTCCAATAACAATCTCCTGCAACTGTTTCCTCGTTCTTTTAAATTTCCTTGACATCATTCTTTACTTTGACACGCTTCAGTTGGGCTGATGAGTACAAATTCTATATGTGCTGAACATGAATAAATACACCTCTCTCCATTTTGAAACATGTGTGGAAGGGGGGCCACTTTTGTTGCTCTGTAATTCACTGGCTAAACCTCCAAGTCATGGGAAATGATTTAGACGGCCTACTTGGACAATGCATTGCCTAGGAATCCCACAGAGGGGTCGTGGGCTATGCAAGCAGCTCTGCACCCATATATACCCCCGACACTTTGAAGCTACGTCTTCAAATGTCAGCTCCTTCCAGAGACATTACTGCATTTACCGGCGTCTTCGTGGCTTGGAGTGTTTACATTTCTCCCACATCTGAATCCACAAAGCCATATTGTTATTGTTCATCCCCAAACTCTGCCATTTGACCCCATACTTTCAGACCATGCGCTACGTGAATGCCTGTGTGTAACACCTCCCCTTAGGAAGCAAATCCCACCTTCCACTTGAACAATGGGAAAAAAGGGTCAAAGTTAAGGCTTACGTAGTAACAGGATGTGAACCTGCGCTGGTGAACTCTTGGCCTCTAAAAAGCACGCGCCAAGTTTTTTACATGGCATCAGTCAAAAGAGACTGCGACATAAGGAGCAGGTCAACCGCTCGTTTGGATCACAACAGGAGCCAAAATTGTCATCAATCTATATTTACTTAGCTGTTGCACAGAAAACTCAAATAATAGTCACAGGCCTTGCTGCTAAAGTCCATCAGGAACATTATTTGTTTTTGCCGCTTAATTCAGCTCAGGTGCGTTGGAAATGTCTGCACGTGTTATCTCCCTGGAGAAACCCATTATCACTGGAACACTGGGAAGAAAGGGCAAAAAGGGAGGCGTACGTAGCTGACAGGATTCGAACCTGCGCGGGGAAACCCCAATGGATTTCAAGTCCATCGCCTTGACCACTCGGCCACAACTACTCAAAGATTTGAGGTGGGCTGCTTTCCTGGGATGACTGAACTTTGACAGCGTAAATCACACATCGGCCACAATGTCAGGGAGCGTCAAGGAAGCTCCACATTAGAAATCTTGACCTAAACAGAGGGTAGACTTATTTAATGAACATGGGTCGAAACAAAAGGAGCTGTCAACCATTTTTTTTTCATTTACAGGAGGCGCAATAATTTTTAGGAATTATTACAAAAGTTGCTGTTGCACTGAAAATGGAATTCAAATGAGAAAACGGACTTGTTTTATAGAGAGGCCAATGAATTTGACAACAATATTTAACCTTTCAAAAGTGCAATCGTTGTATTATACATTTTGTGAATACCAAAGTTGGACCTGAGACCCCCTATACTGTAGCGGCTAGGAGTCTCGCTCAGGGAATGCTGACCGGCAGCAAGCCTCTGCTGCTTTCCAATGCGAAATAACGAGGTGTAACGACCAAATTTGTGGGAGCCTGACTACTGGGTTATATAGTTTTCATTCTCGCTCCTTACTGTCTTGACTCTCCCTGATGGTCTAGTGGCTAGGATTCGGCGCTCTCACCGCCGCGGCCCGGGTTAGATTCCCGGTCAGGGAATTAGCTCATTTTGATGCCCTCCAATAACAATCTCCTGCAACTGTTTCCTCGTTCTTTTAGATTTCCTTGACATCATTCCTCACTTTGACACGCTTCAGTTGGGCTGATAAGTACAAATTCTATATGAACTGAAGATGAATAAATACACCTCTCTCAGTGTTGAAAGATGTATAGAAGGGGGCCCGCTTTTGTTGCTCCCCATCACATTTTAAAGAACAACGTACAGTTGCCAATGTAGCAGCTGGTATAAAAACGGAGGATCCCAACTTGCATACAGACCCGGCTGATGGATTGACAGTTTTGAGGGGTTTTGCTGTAATTCATTGACTAAACCTCCAAGTCATGGGAAATGATTTAGAAGGCCTACTTGGACAATGCATTGGCTAAGAATTCAGGAGCGATGTGAATGTCTGCATGCGTTATCTCCCTGGAGAAACCCATTATCACTGGAACACTGGGAAGAAAGGGCCAAAAGGGAGGCATACGTAGCTGACAGGATTCTAACCTGCGCGGGGAAACCCCAATGGATTTCAAGTCCATCGCCTTGACCACTCGGCCACAACTACTCAAAGATTTGAGATGGGTTGCTTTCCTGGGATGACTGAACTTTGACAGCGCAAATCACACATCGGCCACAATGTCAGGGAGCGTCAAGGAAGCTCCACATTAGAAATCTTGACCTAAACAGAGGGTAGACTTATTTACAGAACATGGGTCGAAACAAAAGGAGCTGTCAACCATTTTTTTTTCATTTACAGGAGGCGCAATAATTATTAGGAATTATTACTAAAGTTGCTGTTGCACTGAAAATGGAATTCAAATGAGATAACGGACTTGTTTTATAGAGAGGCCAATGAATTTGACAACAATATTTAACCTTTCAAAAGTGCAATCGTTGTATTATACATTTTGTGAATACCAAAGTTGGACCTGAGACCCCCTATACTGTAGCGGCTAGGAGTCTCGCTCAGGGAATGCTGACCGGCAGCAAGCCTCTGCTGCTTTCCAATGCGAAATAACGAGGTGTAACGACCAAATTTGTGGGAGCCTGACTACTGGGTTATATAGTTTTCATTCTCGCTCCTTACTGTCTTGACTCTCCCTGATGGTCTAGTGGCTAGGATTCGGCGCTCTCACCGCCGCGGCCCGGGTTAGATTCCCGGTCAGGGAATTAGCTCATTTTGATGCCCTCCAATAACAATCTCCTGCAACTGTTTCCTCGTTCTTTTAGATTTCCTTGACATCATTCCTCACTTTGACACGCTTCAGTTGGGCTGATAAGTACAAATTCTATATGAACTGAAGATGAATAAATACACCTCTCTCAGTGTTGAAAGATGTATAGAAGGGGGCCCGCTTTTGTTGCTCCCCATCACATTTTAAAGAACAACGTACAGTTGCCAATGTAGCAGCTGGTATAAAAACGGAGGATCCCAACTTGCATACAGACCCGGCTGATGGATTGACAGTTTTGAGGGGTTTTGCTGTAATTCATTGACTAAACCTCCAAGTCATGGGAAATGATTTAGAAGGCCTACTTGGACAATGCATTGGCTAAGAATTCAGGAGCGATGTGAATGTCTGCATGCGTTATCTCCCTGGAGAAACCCATTATCACTGGAACACTGGGAAGAAAGGGCCAAAAGGGAGGGATACGTAGCTGGCAGGATTCCAACCTGCGCGGGGAAACCCCAATGGATTTCGAGTCCATCGCCTTGACCACTCGGCCACAACTACTCAAAGACTCAAGCCGGGCTGCTTTCCAATGCGAACTAACGAGGTGTAACGACCAAACTTGTGGGAGCCTGACTACTGGGTTATATTGTTTTCATTCTCGTTCTTTCTCCTCTTGACTCTCCCTGATGGTCTAGTGGCTAGGATTCGGCGCTCTCACCGCCGCGGCCAGGATTCGATTCCCGGTCAGGGAAGTTGCTCATTTTGATGCTCTCCAATAAAAAACTCCTGCAACTGTTTCCTCGTTCTTTTAAATTTCCTTGACATCATTCCTCACTTTGACACGCTTCAGTTGGGCTGATGAGTACAAATTCTATATGTGCTGAACATGAATAAATACACCTCTCTCCATTTTGAAACATGTGTGGAAGGGGGGCCACTTTTGTTGCTCTGTAATTCACTGGCTAAACCTCCAAGTCATGGGAAATGATTTAGACGGCCTACTTGGACAATACATTGCCTAGGAATCCCACAGAGGGGTCGTGGGCTATGCAAGCAGCTCTGCACCCATATATACCCCCGACACTTTGAAGCTACGTCTTCAAATGTCAGCTCCTTCCAGAGACATTACTGCATTTACCGGCGTCTTCGTGGCTTGGAGTGTTTACATTTCTCCCACATCTGAATCCACAAAGCCATATTGTTATTGTTCATCCCCAAACTCTGCCATTTGACCCCATACTTTCAGACCATGCGCAACGTGAATGCCTGTGTGTAACACCTCCCCTTAGGAAGCAAATCCCACCTTCCACTTGAACAATGGGAAAAAAGGGTCAAAGTTAAGGCTTACGTAGTAACAGGATGTGAACCTGCGCTGGTGAACTCTTGGCCTCTAGAAAGCACGCGCCAAGTTTTTTACATGGCATCAGTCAAAAGAGACTGCGACATAAGGAGCAGGTCAACCGCTCGTTTGGATCACAACAGGAGCCAAAATTGTCATCAATCTATATTTACTTAGCTGTTGCACAGAAAACTCAAATAATACGAGATCAATAGTCACAGGCCTTGCTGCTAAAGTCCATCAGGAACATTATTTGTTTTTGCCGCTTAATTCAGCTCAGGAGCGTTGGGAATGTCTGCATGTGTTATCTCCCTGGAGAAACCCATTATCACTGGAACACTGGGAAGAAAGGGCCAAAAGGGAGGGATACGTAGCTGGCAGGATTCCAACCTGCGCGGGGAAACCCCAATGGATTTCGAGTCCATCGCCTTGACCACTCGGCCACAACTACTCAAAGACTCAAGCCGGGCTGCTTTCCAATGCGAAATAACGAGGTGTAACGACCAAACTTGTGGGAGCCTGACTACTGGGTTATATTGTTTTCATTCTCGTTCTTTCTTCTCTTGACTCTCCCTGATGGTCTAGTGGCTAGGATTCGGCGCTCTCACCGCCGAGGCCCGGGTTCGATTCCCGGTCAGGGAATTTGCTCATTTTGATGCTCTCCAATAACAATCTCCTGCAACTGTTTCCTCGTTCTTTTAGATTTCCTTGACATCATTCCTCACTTTGACACGCTTCAGTTGGGCTGATGAGTACAAATTCTATATGTGCTGAACATGAATAAATACACCTCTCTCCATTTTGAAACATGTGTGGAAGGGGGGCCACTTTTGTTGCTCTGTAATTCACTGGCTAAACCTCCAAGTCATGGGAAATGATTTAGACGGCCTACTTGGACAATGCATTGCCTAGGAATCCCACAGAGGGGTCGTGGGCTATGCAAGCAGCTCTGCACCCATATATACCCCCGACACTTTGAAGCTACGTCTTCAAATGTCAGCTCCTTCCAGAGACATTACTGCATTTACCGGCGTCCTCGTGGCTTGGAGTGTTTACATTTCTCCCACATCTGAATCCACAAAGCCATATTGTTATTGTTCATCCCCAAACTCTGCCATTTGACCCCATATTTTCAGACAATGCGCTACGTGAATGCCTGTGTGTAACACCTCCCCTTAGGAAGCAAATCCCACCTTCCACTTGAACAATGGGAAAAAAGGGTCAAAGTTAAGGCTTACGTAGTAACAGGATGTGAACCTGCGCTGGTGAACTCTTGGCCTCTAGAAAGCACGCACCAAGTTTTTTACATGGCATCAGTCAAAAGAGACTGCGACATAAGGAGCAGGTCAACCGCTCGTTTGGATCACAACAGGAGCCAAAATTGTCATCAATCTATATTTACTTAGTTGTTGCACAGAAAACTCAAATAATACGAGATCAATAGTCACAGGCCTTGCTGCTAAAGTCCATCAGGAACATTATTTGTTTTTGCCGCTTAATTCAGCTCAGGTGCGTTGGAAATGTCTGCACGTGTTATCTCCCTGGAGAAACCCATTATCACTGGAACACTGGGAAGAAAGGGCCAAAAGGGAGGCATACGTAGCTGACAGGATTCGAACCTGCGCGGGGAAACCCCAATGGATTTCAAGTCCATCGCCTTGACCACTCGCCCACAACTACTCAAAGATTTGAGATGGGTTGCTTTCCTGGGATGACTGAACTTTGACAGCGCAAATCACACATCGGCCACAATGTCAGGGAGCGTCAAGGAAGCTCCACATTAGAAATCTTGACCTAAACAGAGGGTAGACTTATTTACAGAACATGGGTCGAAACAAAAGGAGCTGTCAACCATTTTTTTTTCATTTACAGGAGGCGCAATAATTATTAGGAATTATTACTAAAGTTGCTGTTGCACTGAAAATGGAATTCAAATGAGAT